>NC_053159.1:24650000-24953125 GCF_016835505.1 Polypterus senegalus
AGTCTTTAAAGGACACAAAGGGCTGAGAACTAACAGAACAAACTAAATAAGGCTGAATCATGCAGTACTCATATTGAAAATCAAAATGAAAAATGTACGGCTAAATAAAAAGAGCAGCGTAATGGAATCATTTTGAAAATCCCTAATGTATCTGTTTTATTTATCATGGTCTGATTATAGAGAACGGCACAGCGGGGCAGTGGTTAGTGCTGCTGCTTTGCAGATTCAGGGTGCTGGACTTGAATCTCATGCTCAGTTGTTGCCTGTGTGGCATCTGCATGCCCTCCTCATGTGATGGGTACTCTAGTTTTCCCCCAAACATCTTTAATGGATGCTCAGCTTAGATTAACTGACAGTTCTAAATGTGAGAGGGTCTGCAAAGGGCTGGTGCCCTGCTTTTTCCTGCCCAGCGCCAAGTGACATGGAATAGGCTCCTGCCCTCCCGATTTGGATTAAGCAGATTTCAAAATGTTAAGCTACGTAATGATTATTAAGAATCAAATCATGATACATATTGTGTCTCCTGAGCCACATACTCACATAACAGTATCCTGCTGCTGGAGTATGTGAATATCCCCTTGGGATTAAAAAAGTATTTATCTATCTAATAGATTCTATCATATAGTGCCTCTCATATCTATCTATCTATCTATCTAATAGATTCTATCATATAGTGCCTTTCATATCTATCTATCTATCTATCTATTATATAGTGCCTCTCATATCTATCTATCTATCTATTATATAGTGCCTTTTTATCTATCTATTATATAATGCCTTTCATATCTATCTATCTAATAGATTCTATCATATAGTGCCTTTCATATCTATCTATCTATCTATCTATCTATCTATCTATCTATCTATCATCTTGAATCATTTTTACAGATCAGTATCTAAGAGGCACACTTACTGTTATATTTTTATGCTACTGTGCTTTTTTCCCCAATACCTAAAAATGTAACTTCAATGTGTCTTCTGCACAACTCCATGATCCGCAGCTTTTCAACTGGACAAGTGCTGCCCATGCCCCAAATCAAACATATAAACCAAGGCTAATCTTCAGCTGCCTAACTGAAGGAGCTCCTAAATGCACGGTGATGCAACGATCAAGAAAGGCTAAAATGGCAAATCCTAAACATGTCCTCAAAAAACTTCATTCCCTGCAGGATTACAAAGCAACACATATCTTCTTATGTTTAAAAGCTCTAATACACTTTTCTAAACATGTAAAAAAAAAAAAAAAAAAAGAAAAGTATGCAACCAAAAGCTGCCTAGTAAGTAGCGTGTTCTCCTCACTGAACCACTTGAAACTATACAAAGCAAGGTGAAAGAAATACAGAGGGGACCGAGCCTCTTTAATGCAGCTGTCAACGAGCTCCAACTTCTCTATCCTCCTCTAATGCTCTTCAAATAGCTGATCTGTAAATACAAGCTAACCTTCAACCCCCAAATCCCCCACACTTTCATCCAGCTGTCAGCCACTGGGACCCCTAAGCCACACAAAACTCGACCCCCACAGCTATCTGTGCTCCCTGAGCCGCTATAAAAACACAAATATGCCATAACTCAGTCTGTGGAGCCATCGCGCCTCCGCCATGCCCTGCACCGGGGGGCCCTCAGGAAGGTCACCAACAAATGGTTTTCCGATTCACTGCTCTTGAAATAATTTTGTGTATTAAAACCTGAATCTGCACTTTCTGGCCTGAAAGCTTTTCTAATTATTCTGGCGTCCTTGGGACAGACACGGATCCTTCACAGCCGCAACAACCAACCAACCAGTTCGACGCCCCCACCCCCAGCATTGCACTCCTAACCCCCCCCATCTGTTTTCAAAGCGTGTCTGTCCTTTATTAAATTGTTTTCTTTTCCACATTATCAGTTGCCATGGAGACCTCATCTCTCGGATTATTTGAATTTCATTATATCTATTGATTTGGGAGCATTTCATCTTTTTTATTGTTTTTCTGTCAATTTTCGAAACGAATAACCATCTAATTTGCGTCAGCGCTGATTACGTTCGTCCCTCAATAGAGGTCGGCAGCTGCGCCAGGGAAACAAATCAATGAAAAAACATCATAAAACTCAAAAGTACAATCAGCCAGGATATGGGTGACATTCCATGGTTCCTGAAACCAAGTCATCAAAAAAAAAAATATCTATTTTTCTGTTTGCATTTGTGTACTTCTAAGTATTGTGATATCACACACCCTCATTGACCCTCACCCCCCTAAAAAAGACTGCTTACTTTAGATTTAAATAATGTATGCAATTTTAGCATTTATGTATAAATTTTTTAATAAGCCGCCCGGAGCAAAGTGGCCATTAACAAAACACACAGCTGTCCAATGGGTTCGGCTCAGCAGATCAATTGCTCTTTTTTTATGACATGATAAAATGCTTTTAAAGCAATTTACACAAATATGGAAAAAAAATTTGCTTTACTGGCTGCATTTATTCATAAGACAGGGCAGGGTATAAAAAAAGCCTCTCGCAAAAGCCAGCAGGCAAAAATTGTCCCGGACTTAACTAGAATGGACTGGCTGTCCTTCTTACAAGGACATAAAGTTTCATTACCAATGCACACAGTCAAAGGCAATTTAGGAAACATGGTGTGTAAAAGAAAACATCAGCATATTTGAACTGTTCAAGTATTAACAAACCTGAGCGATCGCTCGCCACCCCACCACCAGTGAAAGGAAAAAAAAAAACTTGGAGTTTGTGTCATTTTGAAATGCATCAAGGTGAATGTACAAATCTATAGATTTGAAGCTGGGGGCTCCGCTGGCCTGGGCGCTGACCATAAAAAACACCCACTAGAAACCACTCCGATACACCACAGGCACATCACTGACCACACCATTTCAAACCCACATGCCAAGGTGCCATAAACCTCGAGGATTTGTTCCTTTTTCCTACACTTCAAACACCAAATGCAATACTAAAGTGAACCCCTGGTCACGCTCAAAGCAGCGACTGCTTTCTAACATACTGTAGTTCATTTTAATCTTTCAAATTGTATTGGAGAAAACTTAAACAATCATTTCCTGTCAAGCTCTTATTTTCTTCCAACAGTCACATTAAAACTAAGGCGAAACAAAGGAATAAACCGTTTTCAGCCATGTACTACTTTCATTTATTCTTCTGCGCTTCCTGAGGAGAAATAAAAAAGTAAATGTTCTCTTTGTGCACCTTCTCCAGCCATCCGTTTTATAAACCTGCCAGTTACAGTAAAGGGAGCTAAAGCCTAATGCAGAGGCAATTGGAGCAGGGCAACAATCACTTCTGGCTTGGCACACACTTGGGCACATCAGGGTAATGTTGCCAATCAGCAAACATACAGTGAGTACATGGAATGAGCGCATGAAGGAACCTGAAGAGAAGAAATGGACAAAACTTGAAAATGAGAGACGGAAGGAACTCTAGCAGAGACTGAAACGATGGGGCACTACGATGTTAATGCCATGCTCAGGATGATCGTGCCACCCAAGAGATTTTCAATAACAGCCAATAAGATAACTAATCTTCTGTTAGTCAGTATTAAAACAACTGATCATTGCTTTGATGGGAAAAAAAGCTAAAGCAGCATCTAGCCTCCAGTTTATAATGTGGACTTGAATGAATTTTATATATGGAGTCCGCTACATTCTTTCAGTGCACTCACAGGTCTTTTCACCCCAAACTTGAAATAAGTACAGTCAGACTCAATGCCAATGGTTCTTTATTCCAGTGCATGTAGGCAAGCACGTGTGGTCAGGTTCTTGCTTTTCTTTCATTGCTGCAGTGGCAGATCCTATGAGCAGTACACAAAAGAGACAACAGCGACAACTCAGCGTATGAACTGAGCGATATCTTTCTGGTCATCAGAAAGGGTGGAAGGGTGGAGATATTTACAATTTTAAGACCACAAAATCTAGAGAATACAGATGAAAAAAATTATATTCTGCAAGATGAAACATCTCAAAACACATCTGACAGCAAACACTTACCAAACTACTGCGCCTTAAACAATGCTGCTCATCCTCTCTCTGACACACGTTATAACACTGGGCACTTTCAGCCATTGAACAATTCAGCACAAGTGTGTGAAGAAACACTGAGGGGGCTCCTTTACACCAAATGCAAAACATCTTTATAAGTCCTCACTGGGACTGCTCTTTTATCTTTAGCCAAGTCAGACCTTTTCTGTCTTTTTAGTCATTTTGCTGGGCATTTGAGAGGGGGTTTTGTGTTTGTCATAACCTAATAACTCTTTATTTATTTATTGGGCTTCTGTAAAAAGACTCATTTCTCTCTAGGGACAAATAAACTGCTATCTATCTATTATATAGTGCCTTACAGTTCAATCTATCTATTATATAGTGCCTCACAGTTCTATCTATCTATCTATCTATCTATCATACAGGGCCTTTCATATCTATCTATATATCTATCTATCTATTATATAGTGCCTCACATATCTATCTATTATATAGTGCCTTACAGTTCTATCTATCTATCATATAGTGCCTCACATATCTATCTATCTATTATATAGTGCCTTACAGTTCTATCTATCTAACATATGGTGCCTCACATATCTATCAGCCTGTCTATCTATCTATCAATCATATAGTGCCTTTCATATCTATCTATCTATCTATCTATCTATCTAAGAAATCAGTTTTAAGAAGGACTAGTGTCATTCCATTTTACAGACAGCAAATACTGCACACGTATGGTTCCTTCCTTTCTGAAAAGTTAATCACACACTGTGTAAAAGCTTATTTGCTCTGAGAACCTTCTAGTGCTCAGATATGATATACATAAGAAAATGTGTGCAACTTCCTATGGTTAAAATCTGTGATCATGAACAGCATCAAAAACAGGGCAGAAGATTAAGACTCACTATCAATACTGAAAAAACAAAATGGAGGTTGACATCAGTCTGGAATTGTATTTTTGGTTCAGCAAGTTATGAAACAGATGGGGGAGGAGAACTCTTGCTCTAAAGTCCTGTTGTCAAATGACTAGCTGAGATACTCGGATTTCTCCCCACATCAGTGTAGGTTTTCCTATGAGGACTTTGAATATTCACCCACATCTGAAAGATGCCAATTTTAGGTTTACGGAGACTCTAAAATGGCCCAATATGACTGAGTACACAGGGTAGTGTAAGTGTTCAGCACCCAATGCTTCTCCAAGTACCCACGACCCAGAACTGAATAAATAAGTCAGAGCCACCAGAGTCATATTTTTTTATCTCTTCTGTTGTGAGTTTGCTGCTATTTTGTCATCTTGGAGCAGTTAAATATTATACAATTCATATACCAGCTACAGCAAGCTTTAAATGACTATGGTTTTAATTACAATTGCTTCACAATATTGGAGTCATACATCTTTGGTTTGAGGTACGGGAACAGGAAATATTACAAGAAAGCCCCACTCAGGCACAGAGGTCACAAGGGTGGTGCTTGGACCACCAGGATTCAAACCCTGGGCATTGGGGTATCAGAACTAACTACTACAACACAATGCATTTATTTCATTTACACGCACATAAATCTCCACATTGTGGCTTCGTTTCTCATAACTTGCTCCTGTATAAACACATGCTAATGAGCTTGCAAAGAGATGACATTTATTGAGAATCAGCTGATGTAAAGAATTTTTAGATGAATTATTTGCTGACCACCATATCTGTCATAACTACACAGTCTACATACATACTTACTTCTTTTTTTTTTTTAGTTTTCCTGTGAGTCTCTTACAAAAAAGTGAACACCTGGAAAACAGCAGCTTGACTGGATACAAGAGATAAATAAAAAGTCCCTTTAGGGCCCTCTAATGATACGCTGCTTTTCTTAATCTGGGGAGAAAGCAAGATCTGTGCTGACTGATACGTTAACAGTGGGAGGAAAGCTAGCTACACAAAACGTATCATGTTGCATGGAGATACACATAAAGCCTGAAAATGGAACAACTTTTTCATTTTTGAAACTAATAGATAGATAGATAGATAGATAGATAGATAGATAGATAGATAGATAGATAGATAGATAGATAGATAGATAGATAGATTTGAAAGGCACTATATAATAGATAGATAGATAGATAGATAGATAGATAGATAGATAGATAGATAGATAGATAGATAGATAGATAGATAGATAGATAGATAGATAGAGTTTGAAATCATTACTATCTCACTCAATATTTCTTTTGCATTTGGAAGTCATATTAGGCATCTGTGAAGTTGACTGATGCCTTGGCCAGACCAGTCTGGGTCAGAATAAACTTGTTTCTACCCACTCAGAGTTATGTTTGGCTGCTCTCCTGAAGAATAAAGTTTTGTGGTAAATAAACAGCATTGTGCATGCAGAGAGACAAGTGTGGCTCGGGGTGAATGCAGTGAAAATGTAAACCCAGCACCCTGTAAATGCGCCCATTGGCTGTCTATAACAAATTTAATACAAATTAGAGATTACACGGAGGTGGCATTTATGTCAAACCCTTCATCTGTGAAATATATTATGATCATCAAAATGGGACCAAATTACTTTCTTTAACATATCTAAAGAAATAAAGGTACATTCAACACAATATGATATTTGACTTTCACGTGCGTGTGCATGAGAGACAACTTAGGGACTTGGGTGATGGTAATTACTTGCCGGGCTAGGGGTTGGCGCTGAGTGCTAATACCTTCTCTTATCCTCTCCCTGCAGAACAGAAGACTGACTGCCACTCCACCTCCGACGTCACTTCTGTGTCCCTCCACCCGGTCTGTCCCGTCCCTGCCTTGAGAACTCATAACCCAGAAATCAGCCATCTTGTGTCAGTTCTGCTCTGAACTCGCGCTGGTGAAACGTTTCGGCAATTGTTGCGTGTTTTGCTTTGATTCAAGCCTTTCAGTTATACAGAATGACCAGGCTGGCGTCCCAATTCTTTACCATTGTTTGTATTTCACAAGTGGACTCAGAGCTGACAAAGAAATCAAGATGATTGCCAAACTGCAAGACCCATGATCATGATTTATATAATACAGGGGGTCCTCGGGTTACAACGTTTCGAGTTTACAACGCTCACTCCCATAACAGCTTAAAAAAATTGAAGTGTGAGAAGGGATACAGGTACACTCATTTTTTCTGTTACTACAGCACAGTATATTTATGTCCTTTTCCTTTTTCTGTGTTTTAATGTTCTAGATTATGATTTTGCAAATGTGTTAGGATATGTAAGTGACTTAGGCTAGGGTGTGTTTCGACTTGCACCAAAATTCGGGTTACATCGATGTTGTAGGATCGGAACTGTGTCGTAACCCGAGGACCCCCTGTACAGTATCATTTTATTAAAATCCCCATGAAATAATGTCAGTGACCTGATTCTCTTTACAACATAGAAATGAATAAAACAGTTAAAAAGAGAATCAAAAACAAAATAAATCAATCGACTTTTTGGGACTTTTTCTGTGAATGACTCCAACTCCTACCGTGAACTCTGATCATCCCTGACCAACCATTTTACCGCATTGCTGTATACTACAAGAAGTCATAACCCTAACCCTAACCCTAACCCAGCGCCTGTGACTACAACCACTTCAATAATATTATGAAGTAATAGACAGCAAGCTAAGGCAAACATAAGGGTGAGCTTAAAGCAGAACACTAGCCGTATTTTCACTATCACCCGAACATCGGAGCTAACTGTAAACTGCACTGTATTTACTGAAGTGTACGTGTGTCGGTCACAAAATCTTATTTCACAGCTGCTATTAAAATGTGGCAACCAATATTATTTCTATAATCCAACAACATTATTTCTACAAGCCCTCTGCAAAGCCCCGTTTACTATGATGATCTGCCTTCTGCTACACGGAGTGTTCATAGACAACATGCAGAAGACGAAGCATACTGGCGATAAATGAAACTAAAAACGTTACTGAAAAGAGAGTTTAACGGCTTTAATCACTACTAGAAGGACTTTTAGCTTTGCAAGGTTTGCATTGTTCCAACTATATATCCATCCATCCATCATCCATCCTGCTTAATCCTAACACAGGGTCACGGGGGTCAATCCCAGTCAACTCAGGGCACAAGGCAGGAAACAAACCCCGGGCAGGGTGGGCACACACACACCCACACACCAAGCACACACTAGGGACAATTTAGAACCTAACCAGCATGTCTTTGGACTGTGGGAGGAAACCCACGCAGACACGGGGAGAACAATAAAAACTCCACGCAGGGAGGACCCAGGAAGCGAACCCACGGGTCTCCTAACTGCGAGGCAGCAGCGCTACCCACTGTGCCAATGTGCCGCCCCAAATATATACAGTATATATTTTATAATACAAAGACGGGTCAAAAGCCTAGTTAACTAATGAATTCCAGGCTCCGATTCACATATCACTTTAATTTGCTCCTTACTGTTAAAGCTGTCACAGGACACTAGACTTCAGTGAACTCTTTCTGTAGGCAACAGTGAGTTAAATAATGGTGCCTAGATTCATATTTCCTCAGCTGGTTTTAGGTTTGCATGCTTCTAAATTGAACAGTTAAATTTTTCATCAGTTCCCTTTTGTCTCACCTGAAATGCTTGTTAGAGAAAAGCGACAGGTTGTAATTCAAACTTGTATTCAGCAGGCCATTGTCTTTTTAAACCTTTATGTAGCAAACAGAAACATGAAAAAGGTAACCACTGTGGCATGTAAGTAATGTTATAGGTTTCGAGGCTGGTTATAGCCATACAAGGCAGCAGCATAATGTTAACTGTATCTTTATCTTCTAAATATATTTGAGTAAATAGAGTGTGCAGTATGAACAATGAACGGTTATGAAACAATTAACCCTTGCTTATGCCGCAGTTGTTGACCACTAACACGCTGGCTGAAGAGTAATATGAAAGGCCACAAAACGTAAAGTGCTATGTGCTAGTAATCACTTCAAAGACTTGGTCCTTTGGGACAGTGAAATACTTTTTAGGTGAAGGTAGAGCTGTTTTGTGATCACGGGGCAGAGAAAGATCCCCCTTCAGTCCACATGCTGCTTACACAAAGTAGCATTGTCAGAGAAAGGGGTTTGGGGATCGCATGGTGGTGCAGATGCTACACTCTAACAAGTTCTTTTACCTTTGGATGTCTCAAAAAGATGACATTCTGCTAGGAGTGGCTGGTAACAGATGGAGTCGTACTCTGCGTCTCTTAAAGCTGTAACCACGGTGCCATCCATGATGTTTGGGGCAAAGACACAATGGCATCTGCAGATTGCAAAGGTGGCCTGTAGGTAGAGGCCAGCCTAGGTATCTCATGTCTACACTAATGAAGCAATGAAACACACCCGAGGAATCACAAACATCTGTGACGCCAATTGCCCCAAACGTTACAGTGCCCTGAAATGGTGGGACCAGCCAGAAAAAGTGCCATTGACTGCAATGTATGCAAGTACCCTTAAATGAAAGTTTGCAGTGTGCACTTTAATCACATCTGAATAGTCGGATTTGTGATTTATACTGTGGAGCAGAGGGTTCAATCAAGCCAAAATGTGTCTTTGTCCCAAACATCATGGAGAGCACTGTGAGTATCCAGAGAGAGCCTCCTTCTTCACTTGGTGGTCAGCACAGCACCGTCCTTGTGCCATTATCAGCAAGGAGGAATCAGACATCTGCATGCTTTATTTTAAACACAGCTTCAATCTATACTAGTGCTCTCAGAAAATTAAAATGTATTTTTCTCACTTTCCACAATCCACAAAATAAAAAAAACTGCTTTACCGAAATAAATGGCCCCACAAAAACTAACAGGTACACCAGATCCTTTACAGTATCAGAGGGCCTCCGACCCAACTGACTTGACATTAAACTTTTATCAGACTCTTCTTGCACATTGGCTTAAAGTCCAGGCCAGAGGCATTCAAACGAAGTGCGAAGGGTGGGACAGAATGGGGAATCTACAAGTGGCCTTTCTCCATGGCCTTCATAGCACCCGCGTCTGATACTCTCTCTTACATTTCTCTGAAGATTTTGACAATGTTTGAAATTTTGTGAAAATATTCTAGCTATCATAAAACAAACCAAAAAAAAAATTGTGTAGAGGGAGGCACGGTGGCGCTGCTGCTTCACAGTAAGGAGACTTGGGTTCGCTTCTTGGGTCCTCTCTGCGTGGGTTTCCTCCCACAGTCCAAAGACATGCCAGTTAGGTGGATTGGCGATTCTAAATTGGTCCCAGTGTGTGCTTGGGGTGTGTGTCCTGCGGTGGGTTGGCACCCTGCCCAGGATTGGTTCCTGCCTTGTGCCCTGTGTTGGCTGGGATTGGCTCCAGCAGACCCCCGTGACCCCGTGTTCGGATTCAGCGGGTTGGGAAGTGGATGGATGGATGGCTAAATTGTGTAGTAATTTGCAAACATTTGTCCACCCATTCATTTAGCAAATCCACTTTTCCTCATTACAGGGTCGTGGAGAGTCGTATTTTATTCAGCCATCTTCGAGTGTAAGGCAGGAAATCATCCTTGACTTGCATATTTTCAGTGGGCCGGATTACAGTAAACATTCAAGATATTCAATGCAATACGTCCATTCTTGCTCATGTGGGCTCACATGTGTCATATTACGTCTAGTTTCTGGCATCTTAATATAAAATAACAGTTTCGTGAAGTATTATTTAACATTTTATTCAAAGTCTAATGAGTTCACGACCAATTTGAGCAAAATCAGCCAATAGAAAACAAATGGGAAAGGCAGGAAATAAAATGATTCCTTCTGTAACTGCAATGGAGGGAGGTCACATGTTCCTAAAAGGAAACCCGATTAGAGCATTTAGCACAATCTATGAACAAACAAATAATTCTTGCAAATCTTCAGTGTGACTAGTCCGCACCAGACCAGACTAGCTATAAACCATCAACTCGCTGCTAAAGGCCTTAAAAATGCAATTAGCTTGGACAGAAGTTAATTATTAAAAGGTATAGTTATTGACCCAGTCTTCAATTCTCCAGAAAGCGCATTAGATATCTAAAACTCTAAAAGCTAAAAAAACAGACTCTCCCTAGCTATCTCACTCACTAATGCACTTTTGTAACTTCCTCCTCAAGACCCTAATGTAACTGACCACCGATGAAGACGTTTTTTAATGAGATGCTCAAATGAAATACCAGCTCAGATTAAAATCAGGTCTTGGCCCTAGCTGCCCCTCCATGTTTTCCTGACACTTCAGGCGAGACAAGGGAGTCTTGAGAGTTAACTGTCCCCAGGGGGGCTGCTGTAACACAACCATGCCACCAGCGTACCTGACAAACAGGCCTTAACAGATTAGTGTCAAGTTCAAAGCAGGCATCGAAGATCAACCACAGAACTAGCAGATCTAATCAGATTAAGGAATGGGGATTTTTAGCGATTTTGATGGTCAAAGAGTTGTGGAGTTCATAACTAGATTTATCCCGGAAAGACGGTGGGTGTTGCTGAACAACAACAAAAAGCAATATAATGAGTCCGTCTTTTCAGACATCACACATTACAACTTTGCTCTGCAAAGCAATTAGCAGACTGATTATGTCCCAAAACATCTTATTCCTTGTTGCACAGCCACACTGAATATCTTGAGAAGAGCTGAAACATCTCTAAAATAAAATTATCCATTGAGAAGGACACTATGCAAAATGAATCTTAACTAATCAACGGGCCACTGCTTTTGACGATACCGGCAGCCAATGATTTCTGCCCTAAAAAAGTGACAAGCCTGACCCTTCACCACTTAGTGTGAACAGTGTCCTGAAAAGTCCTCCGATTTGTGTCCCCGTTTAAAGATACTGAGAAGTACAGTAAGAGGTTTGTACTCTGTGGTCTAAACGCAGCGTCCTTGAAAATGAACACGTTTCTTATAAGAGAAAGCCAATGGGAATAAAGGTGCATCAAAAGCCATGTTGTACCATTCTCATGTACCTGACATACCATGTGACTGAAAGATAACGGACATTAAGGGAGCTCCTTAATTTGTTCCTAGTTGTTTGTTTGGAGTGAATAAGACATTCAAAAATGCGCTGCTGCCGTTACTAAAATCAGTTAGTCTGTACACTGTGTTGCAATCGATGGAAAGAGAAAAAATTAAGTAACACAAGGACAGAGGAGAAACTAAAGCAGTGCTAGTTATGACACACTACATGCCCTTCCCTTCAGCAGATGGTGAAAGATTCAAGTCAATTACAACCGTTCAACAGATAAAAAAAAAATATATCAATACAAAAGCAAACACAGATTCCTTACAGACAGAAAAATAAATAATGCATTTAAGTGTTCATGAGAGATTTTTCACCATAGACAACATGATTTTCTGGAGCTACCAAACACCCAAAAAAGCATAATCTTCTAATAGTCTCTTAGAGCTATAAAACAGGATGCTTACGCTTCAGAAATACCAATGTAAAATATCTCTCTATAAAAGTGTGGAGAGACCAATGCTTCAGTGAGGGCAAAGTTAGGAATACACAGGAAAACAGCAATAGCAGTGAATGAGTAACACAAAGATGAAAGATAAACATCTCCAAATTTCAGAAAGATCATAAAAAAAGTAGAGGTAAAGTATTCTCATTAAAATAACGGGCTTTTGAAATCACACAGACACGCTATCACAGATAACATCATTTTACTAGGTGAAACGATCAGAACTGCAACATCACGAAAGGCATCTCGGTCAGAATTATCTGAATAAGTGCCAATAGACAGGCTAACAACATGAACAAGGTTGTGTACACAAAGCAAGGTAACAGTTGGAAAGCGTTATGTTTGTCGTGAGTACCATCCATCAAATACCACAGGGCACCTGATGACCAACAATATCCCCCTGTCAGATCAAGGATAATGTCCCACTGGCTGGGCCCTCCTACTAACCCGTCCTCTGCCCTGCTCTTTGGCCTGTCTGTGTAACAATAATTACACAAAGCTCAAGAGAAATACAGAGGGGGAGTTTGGATGGTGGCCTTGCCCTAATCTTGTCTACTTGAGCCCACTTGAGCTCTTATTGTGTGTTAGTGTTTTGATTTGTGTGTATATTGAGTTATGTATGGCCATACCACTTGCACTTCAGAAGAAGACATCCCCCTAAAGCTAAGAATGTTTGGACCCCGCCATGTACTTGGATGAGAAACCATCAAGGAAAAGCTTGGGATGTTGTTGAAAGAGGTAGTGGTGAGGCCAAGAGGGGGCACTTACCCTGTGGTCTGAATGTGGATCCCAGTGCAGTGATGGGGACACTGAGCTGCAAAACGTAACGCAACCTTCAGATGACAAGGTCCTGACCTTCTGTGGTCATAAGAGATCCCTGGGCATCCTTTTTAAAGAGCAGGATGTATCGTGACGTCCAAGCTAATTTACTCGCCAGGGCCTAGTCATTCTGGCCCCCTAATCCTCCCCTGTCTCTAACTGGCTGTGTCTCTCACCACTTCACCACCTAACAGCTCATGTGGGGTGAGGGTACGGGTGCAAAATGGCTGCCATCCAGGTGGATGCTGCACAATAGTGGTGGTTGAAGTGGCTCTCCACTCACTGAAGCACATTGAGTAGTGAGAAAAGCAAAGTGCTATATAAACGTAAAGAATTATTATTAGTAATAGTATGTTTTGGGCTGCTTCACTGTGTAGTGCTGTTGTCTTTGGCTTTGAGATTCAGTATTAGACCTGCTTCTGATTACAATTTTTTCATCCATCCATTTTCTAACCCGCTGAATCCGAATACAGGGTCACGGGGTCTGCTGGAGCCAATCCCAGCCAACACAGGGCACAAGGCAGGAACCAATCCTGGGCAGGGTGCCAACCCACCGCAGGACACACACAAACACACCCACACACCAAGCACACACCAGGGCCAATTTAGAATCGCCAATCCACCTAACCTGCATGTCTTTGGATTGTGGGAGGAAACCGAGCGCCGGAGGAAACCCACGCAGACACGGGAGAACATGCAAACTCCACGCAGGGAGGACCTGATTACAATTTTTTCTCATGCTTAATGGATGCTTTCAGTCTGATATCTCACTGTTCACAACCTGTTTCCTACCTGTACTTATCACTACTGTATGTTACTGGATCACAGACCTAATTAATAATTACCGTATTATTAAAATTATTTTTTGTTTTATACCTGTATACAGTGTTGTGCATGAACTAGTTCACAACAGCGCTTTCATTGAACAAGCTCATGTTTCTAAGAATGGTGAACTTAGTCAGTCAGTCATTTTCCAACCCGCTATATCCTAACACAGGGTCACGGGGGTCTGCTGGAGCAAATCCCAGCCAACACAGGGCACCAGCCCACCGCAGGGCACACACACACACACCAAGCACACACTAGGGACAATTTAGAATCGCCAACGTACCTAACCTGCATGTCTGTGGACTGTGGGAGGAAACCCACGCAGACACGGGGAGAACATGCAAACTCCACACAGGGAGGACCAGGGAAGCGAACCCGAGTCTCCTAACTGCGCTACCACTCCGCCGCCATGGTGAATTTAACGTAATGTATCTGCAAGTGAAGAACATGAACGTTACCTACTTCAGTTTTATGTGACATTCTGCATCTGGTTTAGATCAAGATTAAACTTTTTGTCTTACACCGTAATGTAGGGGAGGAGCCAAATACGGTATTCGGATAAGCACAAATTGTGGATTTTTACAAATATTTATTTTGTACAAATTTTTTGCCATTTATTTATATTCAGAAAAAATAACATAAAATCAAATAGGCCCTTTCTGTGTCTGCCTGCTTGTGCTTAAGCTGCACCCCGGCTGACACGAGTACGCAGTGAAGCTCCGCTGTCGCTTTTAGGAAAACGTTGTGCTTCGCGAGACCACTTTATATTTTTCCCCGATAGACATACAATGTGTCACGTGAATTCTGACCAGCAGCGCAATAGGTTAGTTCACCTAAACGCTGGTTCCACAGTCACCATTTCTGTCACACCGTTGGAAACTGAGCGGTAATTTATATGTATACTTGCATGCATCTCTTTAAGAACAAAACCTAAAAGTGGTCGGGCGGGCGGGCGGCCTTCTGCTGTTAGGCACCTGAAATCTGGAATAGCCTGCCAATAGGAATTCACCAGGCTGATACAGTGGAGCACTTTACAACACTGCTGACAACACATTACTTTAACATGGCCTTCTCATAACCTCACTTTAACTTAATCCTGATACTCTGCATGTTCAATTCATTATAATAACTATTCATGGTGGCTGTAAAATCCATACTGACCCCAACTCTCTCTTCTGTTTCTTTTTCTGCGCCACCACCACCTACTCAAAGCTTCATGATGCTCCAACGTTGATGGACTAAAAGCCAGAAGTCTACGTGACCATCATCATCAAGTCCTTCCGTGAGAACCTTAAATCCAGAGGTCTGTGTCTTTTATTTTTCTATTCTTCATTATGTAAAGCACTTTGAGCTACTTTTTGTATGAAAATGTGCTAAAGAAATAAATGTTGTTGTTGTTATTTATTTTCTTTTTTGACCAGGAAGATATTAGCATATATGGTTATACGTGTTTGTTGCTGGGTATAGCTCAATAAAGTGTATTTAAATAAAAAAGTCTTCAGAATTATTGTATTTTATTCAAGAACACTGTAATAGCCTAATATAAGTCATGCAAAATTGAAAAAAAGTAAACTCATGGGTCATTTATTTTTAAGAAATACAAAATGAACTGAACATGAACTAGTTCAAAGCTGAAACGGTGAACTATGAACGAGAATCTATTCATTTCAATCTGTGTGAACTGAACTTTGAGCGAGATCTTGCGAGGTGTGAACTTGCACCACACTGCCTCCATACTTTGTTTCGTGTTGGCTCTTCCAGATCCGCACCCCAATCAGGTGCACTTGACATGTCAGGCCCCCGTGCTGCAGTGCTTCAGTCTGCCTCTTCCTGCGGAGAAACTGTAAGCCTCCTGAATCTGGTCATTGCCTGTGTGGAGTTTGCATGTTCTCCCTGTATTTCCTTATGGTGAGGGTAGAAAGGGAGGAACTTAGCAGATGCCTTTAGGTTGTATCAATCAAAGATGTCGCATCTGGGAATTAGCAAGAATCAGAGGAGCTCATGGCACTCTTTGGATTCACAGCGTCAGTTGTGAAATCACTGGTAGTGGGCTTGTAGGATGGCAGCCAACCACCTCTGTTGTCTTGCAGTTCAAAAGGAAGAAGATGTATTCCAATCTTAGTAGCTGTGAAAATGGAAACGTTTGCCTAAATCTCAACGTCACATGGCTAGCTCAGCTGCTGCTAGAAAGCAGGGGTTCCAAATAAAAGTACTTGTGCATCTCGTGCTTCTTGGACATAAAATTGCTCAGGTGCCGACTCCAGAGGTATCAGCTCACAAAAAAGAAAATATTGCCTTGAAAAATACAAGCTGACAACAGTCAGCGCCGCTCGATCTGACAAACAGCTGCTGCGTTCAGACGATTTGGCTTTTAGTCTTGAGGTATCCTGGCAGTTGCGTATATTGACCAGTTGCAGCTTTGCACTCATCAGAATTAGTCGTCAGGCTTCTGAAAACACAACCCTGTAAGAATGTTTCTTTATCATTTCTCCGTGTTTCGTTTTGTGTACATCAAACTGAAAGCAGAGATTGATTCACAAGCTCATTAGTGAGACATTTTAAAATATACAGAACGTCTTCGAATGTCTGGATGCTCCAAAACAAGGAGCTCTTCATGTAGATATAAATATTGCTGAATCAGAGACCCTTTGAAAATACTACGAGTCCATTCAGACGTAATACTCAATGTGAAAGAGAATAGCAGCTTTCCTCATAGACTACACGTGCAGAGCACCGTATTAGAATAAAACACTTCACACTAGTTCCTCCTGATTTATAAAATTGAAGAACTCCCCTGGCCCGTTCAAAAAAAGAAGTCATTTGCATGTGCTATCTACCTACCTATCTAACTTTTCAGACATTTTGTTTTTCTTGACAAGAATACATTTTCTAACTACAACAATAAACAAAAGATGATAATAATACATTAGCCTCCCAGCACTTCTTTAGAGGCCCACGCATGACCACAGATTCAAGTGAGACACTTTTTGAGTCAAGACCAAAGCTACTGTGTTTGAACAAACAACTTTTACGCAGTCAGCCAACAAATTATAACATGCTCTTAGTCACCATATCACAAACATGTCACAATATTCAAAAAAAAAAAAAGGTTATAAAGGCATTTGTCAAGTTTAGGTTTGGGGGACCCCAGTAACTAGAAATGTGTGTTTAAAATAACGACACAGTCAGTGAGTCATTCTTAAGTTTTATTATCTCACTGTTTAATTAGCTTGCCTTTTCTTCCGCTCTTGCTCTGCACTGTAGTAGACCTCCATTTACAAACAAATAAAATAAAATCTGTATTTCTTGCTATAGATTTAAATACTTCATTTTCTTCACCTTTTTTCTAAGAGGTTTGTTGCCTTAATTGTATCCACTCACTGACGATTAACAAAGTGCAGACAAACAACGCGAAGCAGCTGCCTCGGTGTCATACCCACTCGTGGGCTTATCAGTAAGCAGTGGCTTCAAAAATACTTGAAAAGCAATAAAAATCAAATGATATAATCCCAGTGTAACATGCAGATTATTGCTGCGTTCCCGTGAAGATTCAACAAGCCCAATTTGTCATTTCTGGAATGACTCAAATGGGTGGAAACCGACCAGTACTGCACGTTTATTCAAGGCAGGGCTCCAGATAAAATAAGAACTTGGTTGGAATTGACCTATTGGCGATTCTAAATTGGCCCTGGTGTGTGCTTGGTGTGTGTCCTGCGGTGGGTTGGCACCCTGCCCGGGATTGGTTCCTGCCTTGTGCCCTGTGTTGGCTGGGATTGGCTCCAGCAGACCCCCGTGACCCTATTTGGATTCAGCGGGTTAGTGGATGGATGGATGGATGGAATTGAACTATGTAGACAGCGGAGTGTCTGTGGACTAAACGTGAGAACTACGGGTTTGTATAAATGAAAGATCAGGCTCACCGACAAAAGCAGAATCTTTTTTACTTGAATGACATAAAATATCGAGAGCTGAACTAGGTTCTTAAAAAGTGCAATCTGTTCAGAGGCCTTCTGACACCTGCAGACTACTTCTAAGAAATCTGAATTAGCAAAAACAAAAAAAAAATGTATACCTGCCATAATGTACTTGTGCTAAAGTGCTGCCATCAACAAGGAAAGATTGGTTTCAAATTCTCCATACTCCACTGTGCAAGTGGTTGTTTATGGACAGCAAAAGAAGAAGCAAAAGTAAAGATTAATAAGTAACTGTGTGATTGTTGCCACTCTTGTGCAATGTAGTGATGGTACGGTAATTACATCCATGCCATTTATACACCTACTTGGTCCCACCATGTAAATGGTGCTTTTTTTCTTTTAATATATTCACACTGACATAATAGTGGTTGTAAATCTGGCAAACCACAGTAGGTATACTACAGCTTATTAACAGACAAGCTGCAGGAAACGTTTTATATGCAGTGCCCACCCATACCCATACCCATACCCACGTCATACGGAGTCCGAATACATGTAGGGAGATGCCAAATCGATACTGGAGTGCAAGCGCAGGTGTGTACATGGGTGAGCCCTGTGATGGTCTGGCGTGTCCAATGCTGTCCCAGAATAAGTTTACACGGGTTTGAGAAAGTCCCGTTCGGCGACGGGCAATTCGCTAAGAAACGCCTAGCGTCTCACTGTACACTGAAGTAGGCTGCTGCAGCTCCGCTGTTAAGATCTGGCTCATGAAGGCAGTGCTGCTTTTGAATTTATTTATTTACAGTAGCCAACTGTGACTGTGAAAAGAAATGTCCATGGATATTGAAATTAACTGAGCAGCCTCTAGTTTTTACCTCAAAGATGTGCAGGTCAACCAGTGAACCTAAATTGGCGCAGGGTAACATGTGAACATGTACTCTAGTAGTTCTTTTTTTTGCACGACTGAACTCATTAAATGCTCTGGTGTAATGGAATAAGTGGGTTCTGAAAAGTATTCAGACGCATTAACATAATATCATTTTAAGTAGTATGACTACTGTACTGTACGTCCGTTGCACACAGCCGCTGCTTTGAGTGTGTGACCCAGCAGTATTATCATTCTTGTTTTGCTCCAGTGCATGACAGGAAACCTACCTCCATACAGTCACAGCTTCGCTACTAGTTGATTTTTTCCAGCTCCAAGTAATCAAATTAGACTGTGCTAACGACGATAAACTTGAACCAGAACCAGACTATTTTTTTTCCAGTTCTTCAGTCCCAAGTCTACATTTCTTAGCCCAATGCACTTGCAATTTAACTTGTTTTTTTTTTTTTTGATCGCTGACAGAAGTGCAATGAGGTTAGGTTGTCAGCTGCTCGAGCCTGTCCAATGAAAAATAAGAGATTTGTGGTATGCAGGTCTTTTACTCCACCGTTATTCTATTCTATCAGTTATTAGTTGACTGACTCTAGCCTGTTTGTCACTCTCCATAAGTTGTGTCACCATCTATTGGGCTCTTTCATGGTCCGTTTCCAAGCAAAGGACTGCCTGTGGCTGTTTTTTTTTTTGGGTGACAGCCCATCCGTGTTAACACTCCAAACAGCTTAGCTGCTCCTGATACATACACTCCTCCTGGCATATTTGGTGCCCATTACCAGACTGCTTTCAAACCCACTTAAATCATTAGACTTGCCCATTTTTGCCTACCTGTTCCAGTAGTGTCTGCACCCAGAATGCTGCTACTAACTAAACCAATGGGACTGTCATTGGGGAGGGGATGTGGACCACAAAGAGAAACCTCATCACATGGTGGGCTGAAGTGAGATGCAAGTAAAACACTCCAAAATGAACTGTTACAATTGTCTTAAAGTTGTGGTTTATATGTCTTTTACTCCACTATTGATTTATTTGGTTAAGAGTTGAAAGACCCCAGTCTGTCTGTCGCTCTCCATAAGGCCTGTCGCTGTCTGATGCTCCACTTCATAGACAGCTGGTTTCTAAGCAGATGACAACTTGAGGTATAGCGAAAGCCAAAAAGAAGCCTCGTCACATGGTAGGTGGAAGTAAGATACGAGTAAAAGACTCCAAAATGAAGTTTTACAATCGTTTGAACATTGTCATTAGGAAAGGTAAAAATTACAAATGCCGCCTGACTATCTAGCACAAATGTTCTGTGAAGAGGCAGACAAGCAAAATGTTTTTAGGAAAATGTCCAAAAGCGTGTGTGCTGTTTTAATGAAGTTTCAAACACGTAGAAAACGTTTATGTTCAACTGGCGATTCTTATTTTGTACAGTTGAAGTGGGAACCATGCTCCAAACATATTCTTTTAGTCCATATCAATCCACGCATATACTGAACTTATTTAACTCAATTTCTGAGTCACTTTAAGGCAGCAGCAGCCTGTCCCCACAGTACTCGATGCAAGGCGGAAACCAACTGAGTGGGACGCCAGTCTACTGCCGTCCCTACCCATACTCACTTGCACAATGCCAGTTAAGAACTGTCAAGTAGTCTAACCTGCAGTAGCCCAGGTGGCACCCCCCCCTGCCATATATAACGGTGTACAGCATCATGTGTGCTACATGGAGGGATGTAATCTGTTAGTCTGTAGTACTAGTAGCAGAAGTAGTGTCAAAGAAAATCGGTGATGATAAAATAAACCTGTAAACATATACATTTATTAGACTCAAATCAATTAGGTTCTTATGATAAGCCTTAAATATAACAATCCATCTGTCCTTTATGAAACTCTGTTATGATTGCACTTCAGGACTATAGGAGGCCAGAGTCTACCCTGGATGAAGCACTGGGCACTTTTGAATATTGTTCAATGAACTCGGCGTTGACACTTCTGTTCCCTCTAGTCTGAACTACTGCAACGTTTCCCTGTTTTGGCTCCAAGTAACTGCTACCCAACCTCAGAAGCCCATCAGATATCCAACTCTCTGAGAGGTGCATTCTGTTCCTCACTTCGTCTTCATTATCTTTTTTTTTGCATCGCTCTTCCCTGATAGCTTCCAACTGCAGCCAAGATCCAGCTTAAAACACTTGTCTGGCTTTGCTCCTCCATACATCCAGTCTCTCGTGGCTCTGTTTTGCTTCAAACTTTCATTATCACTCTCTCCCGTTATCAGATGTGCTAAAAATGGATGGCATTTCTCAATTCTTGTTTCCGTGCTGTTAGAATGAGCTTTCCATGACCACCCAAACGGCTCTCATTTTGCTGATGTTCAGGTGCTTCTTAAAGAAACACGTCTACTACAAAGCATCTTGGGGTGGTTTAGTGCTTTCGTCCTCTTCTGCAGAGCAGTGATCCAGTCATTTGTAGAGCGGAAGTTTTTATCTTGCCTTGGGACTACATTAGGTCCCGTGCTTCTTGGGCTCTCTGCTCGTCAACTTCCTAACTACTCAAGATACATTTTATGTATTCTTTTGAGTAAGTCGCCTTCAAGAGAGGTGTCTGCAAAATAAATGAATAAATAGTACCGAGCACTGTATAACTCTGCTGTACCCCAACGTTTTTCTTTAGCTTTCATTTGTGCCGTCCTTTCTTACCAAGAAGAATGTCCACTTTCTGCTTCTCCCTGATAGTACAACACCTGACCCACCAAACAGAAGAGGTGACTTCTACTTCTCAGCCAAGAACAGGAAAGCGTGTCGAGTGAAAAGGTGATTCTGCGACAAGAAGCCCATCAGAGCAGTCAGACAGTGAGCAAATTGGCATCTCTGGCTAGCCAACCTTGGCATGCAGGGCTCACTTCGATTAGCAAACCCCAGAGATCTAACTTTTCATTTCCAAGGGTGTCACGGTTAATAGCAGTTAAGTAGAGTCCATTATGTTCATCATATGCTAATTGACTCTTGACGCCACAGAACCCGTTCCCACAGTGAAAATGACAGAACCACGTCCGAACTTGTCTTGGCAGTTTTTTTTCGCGGAGGGGGGCCCGTATGAAGGTTGGACAAGACGTGCTGCACCCCGTTAATTCTTTTTTTTTTCCATAAGGAGCTAATGTGTATCAAGACTGTCAAAAGTATTTCTGACAAAGCGAAAGAGAGGAGGAAAAAAATCCGCCATGCACACACACAAGCCTGTCAGGTAAATTAGATCTGAAAGCTGACAATTTCTGACCATATTTCCTTGATTATTTCGAACAAATGCACACCCGCTGCTCTAAGAAGATTAAAGTGACATAAATGTCCCGTGGGGAGGGCACAAAATCCAGGTCACCCCCATTCGTCCCCCCAGTCTGACAGCCACTATATCGCTATCCAATCCAATAAAATCCCCCCTCCTTTTGCTTTAATTAATTTTACAGCTAGCTTGCTTAATTACTTTCAATCAAAATCCTCTTGCCATCACAAAATTAGAAATGGTTCAACTCCATTACTCTAAATTGTTCATTTACATACACAGAGACTGTCAGCTCTTGCTAAGCAAACTGCTCTCACTTGATGAGATTGCTTGTTTTTTTTTTACCCCTTCACTTTAGTGTTAATTTTTTTAAAGGAGAAAAGTACATTATAAAATATCTTTTTTCATGCCACATGTTTATGTTTAAAGCTTGCTAGAAAAAAAATATGTCACTTACCAGTTTGTTATTGATATAAACCTCCCTGCCTTTTGTTGCTGTACTTTGCACTTCATTTACAATTAATAACTATTAAGTGGAGTCAGTAAATGGAAGATTGGTTATATTTTTATATGTCAGCTGAACCTTTCTATGTTCAGAGCAAAAATAATTTTGTACTAGCTGCCTCTCACTTTTATCGAAATTACTTCATATCTAATGCCGCACATTTATCTTCTGTCTTATTCGAAGACCTGGCAGAGCCTGGAAAATGTAAATAACAAAATAATGCTAAGAAAAAATATAATTCAAAGATTGAAAAGCAGAGGCTGAGCATGCTCACATCACCGTTTCTCCGAAATCCCTGTGCCTTCTAATTGCAAGAGGGTACCACACTGGACGGTGTAAAAATCGGCACACTTAGTTTAGGGCGTCCCTTTGGCAAGGCTCAGAATATCAACTGCCCAAATTCCACAAAATGAGTAGCACATGGCAACAACAACAACTACTTTTACTTCTATAGCACATTTTCATACAAACAGTAGCTCAAAGTGCTTTACATAATAAAGAATAGAAAAATAAAAGACACAGTAAGAAAAGAAAATAAGTCAACTTTAATTAACATAGAATAAGAGTAAGGACCAATGGCCAGGGGGGACAGAAAAAACAAACAAAAAAAAAACTCCGGACGGCTGGAGAAAAAAAATCAAATCTGTAGGGAGTCCAGACCACGAGACCGCCCAGCTCGCAGTTAGGAGACTCGGGTTCGCTTCCCGGGTCCTCCCTGCGTGGAGTTTGCATGTTCTCCCCGTTTCTGCGTGGGTTTCCTCCCACAGTCCACAGACATGCAGGTTAGGTGCGTTGGCGATTCTAAATTGTCCCTAGTGTGTGCTTGGTGTGTGTGTGTGTGTGTGCCCTGCAGTGGGCTGGCGCCCAGTGTTGGCTGGGATTTGCTCCAGCAGACCCCCGTGACCCTGTGTTAGGATATAGCGGGTTGGAAAATGACTGACTGACTAAGTTCACCATTCTTAGAAACATGAGCTTGTTCAATGAAAGCGCTGTTTTGAACTAGTTCATGCACAACACTGTATACAGGTATAAAACAAAAAATAATTTTAATAATACGGTAATTATTAATTAGGTCTGTGATCCAGTAACATACAGTAGTGATAAGTACAGGTAGGAAACAGGTTGTGAACAGTGAGATATCAGACTGAAAGCATCCATTAAGCATGAGAAAAAATTGCAGGTTAGGTGGACTGGCGATTCTAAATTGGCCCTAGTGTGTGCTTGGTGTGTGCTTGGTGTGTGTCCTGCGGTGGGTTGGCACCCCTGCACAGGATTGGTTCCTGCCTTGTGCCCTGTGTTGGCTGGGATTGGCTCCAGCAGACCCCCGTGACCCTGTGTTCGGATTCAGCAGGTTGGATAATGGATGGATGGATAGACTGCCCAGTCCCCTCTGGTCATTGTACCTAACATAAATGAAACAGTCCTCTTTGGATTTAAGGTTCTCACGGAAGGACCTGATGATGATGATGGTCACGCAGACTTCTGGCTTTTGATCCATCCATAATTATTGTTGGCAATAGCTAGGGGCAGAACTGTCATCCAGTAGGTGGCACACTTCCTTGCAGATTCAGTTTCCAGTATCATGAGTTTGCAACTTCTCCCTGTGCCTAAATAGGTTTCCCCCCCGGGGTACTTCCACTTAGAGATGTGCAGGGCAGGTTAAATTGTGGTGTGCAAGTGTAAGGATGTGTATGCAGCATGCGCGATGGATCATAACTCCACCATGTTTGCTTTCTGCCTTGCGTTTGGATTATTTTGCACTCTTAGTCACCATGTAAAGGAAGGAGACGGTATTGAAAGCGGATGGTTGATAATTATTGCTATGACATTTCATCGGAGGAATTCCAGCATGAGTTCACTTGATGTGGGTTTTCAGTCAGCTGTCCAGTGGCAAACTTAAGGAGAAGTTCTGTTTCTTTAAATCCACAATCAGCAAAAGCAACGCGATCAATTCTATATCAACATTCTTTAACGTCATGCCACGTTTTATACAGTTACATTCAAGCACAATGGCTTCCAAATCTGCAGCACTGGACAGTTAACTAACCAGCTAAAGATTACACACTGAGGCCGTGGTGGGTGAAGTAGACAGACGTTTTGTGTTCTTCCCATAAGGTGACTCTAACCAAGAATGTGTACATTACTTTAAACTTTAAACTTGAACGTCAAAGACTTCCACAGAATGCCCATTCCAGATGACGATGAGATATTTCTGCCTAATCTTCAGAACCAATCAAAGCTGAAATCCCAATTTGACTCCCATCCAGTGTTCATACAGGGCAGTGAAAATGAGGCTGGCTTCCAGGTTTGTCATTAAACAATCCTGAACAATGCCTATTAGTAGCTCTTTGTTTTAGAAGTAACATGATCCCCTTCAGCAAGAAGGGGTATTGCAATTTGTCAAGGCCAATTCAATGAAATATTGACGCTTGAGCCGGGAGCCTAACCTTAACAGGCCTGACACAACCTCAGGGATTAGGAAGCTAAAGTTAACTCTTCTCTTTACCCTAAAAAGAATACAAAGGTCAGAGGCCTCTCTTCATTACTATAAAGGTACTAAGAACTGGAAATAAGGTATGGAGACAGAAATTGTAAACCAAAGTTAAACTGTTTACATCTCATAAATAAACTCAGCTTTTGTCTAACAGAGAAATTATCCATTAACAAGTGAACATTCGCCTGAACGAGTGTCCCTGACTAAAATTGCATATCATAAAAATATATAAAAGGAAAAAAAAAGAAATAAACATGTTTTCTCTTAAAAGACATCTGCCTAGTAACATTTTATGAACTAAGACTGAAAAAAACTTAAACTAAATATACAGGAATACAAAGCAAAAAAAAAAAAAAGATACGATCATAAGAAATGAAATTTGGAGCTAAAGTGCATCTAAGACACCAGGAGAATTTATGTACTTTTTCTTTATCCTTTGTGGCTTGAGGACAATATTTTCCAAGTCTCTATTAATAATTGAAGAAAAAAGCGACTAAATGTTTAGATTAACATAGTTTGAGCTGAAGTGGGAATCATTTTTGTGTCTTCAAATTGCTAGCTTTAATTAGGAAACATCAATTTTGGCATTCCTAAAAAAAGAAAACAACTCATCATATTGAATTGCTTTATTCAATATGGTGAAACAGAGATGGAATTAACCTCATCAACTGCTGGGTTTCTACTGAGTCATCTAATCTCAAATCATCCACAATAGGCATTGCCAATCAATGGTAGAAAACAACTTTCCAGGGAAGTAATTTATGTCAACAGAAAAACAAAACACGGCAACAGTTATTCCGAGTTTGCATTCAGTTAATTCTGGTGGTCTTCATTCAGTTATAAATGAGACAAAGCAGTAATGGCATGGACATGTGGCTGGCCAGCTTCTTTAGAAAGGAGCGAAAAAATTTCTCATAAACCGGTCCTTGTAAATAGAAAGGGGTTTGAAAGAGCGGAGCGAGAAGATTAAAACTTCAGCATCTCTAATGTATATGAAAACCTGCAAGACGGAAAAGCACAAGAGGCTGCTCTCCAAAATCAACACACTGTTTAGTTTAATACTGCACTCTGTAATGTAAAATACCAAAGGTCATACTTCCATTCCAATTTCTAGACTCAATCTACTTCTAGTTTAGGGTATGAAGACCTGGAAATTATCCTGGAAGAATCAGACGTCGGGCACAAAGCAGAAACCGATCCCAGAGAGGACGTCAGCCCATCTTGCCCAAACCCACACTCATACATGCCAGGCCAATTTCTAAGTACCAATTACAGAGAACTTTGGGAGAAACACACAAAACAAAGTGTCTGGAAATGTCAGGCCTTTTGCTATTCACTTTAATTAATGAAGAAAAACTTCTTAAATACTTGAATGATGTATAATAGGAGATTTATTAACATAACGTATTTAAAAAACAAATTACAAATGAAGGAAGTATATGCTCTGGCACATTTTAGACTCCACGCTTTTCTCCCCCTTCTGCTCCCCCCCATCTCCCCAAACAGTATAAACGCATTCCCACTTTAAAACTCACAGACGCTCATTGTTTTACGCTGGGAGAGTTTGAAATGATTTTAGCCGTGATTTAATTTTGCTTGTTAAAGAGTGATGTCAGCACAATAGAACGAGGCTCTAAATCCACTGCATTCACCCAAAATACGGAGAGGAGATAATCACGGATGACGTCTGCGAAAACAGTTATTATATTCGTCTATCGCCTGGCTGAAGCTGTTAAAACTAATCAGTGTTATTCGTTATTTTTCTCTGGGAAAAAAAACCCTTAACTTTAACTGAAAACTGTTCTTCAGTTAAAGAGACAGGGGTTTATTTAAGAGCCACAAAATTCTATGGTACTTTAAATAAAGGCAAGAAAAATGACACAAATCGGCAGAGAAAAGAGAAAAAAAATCTTTTCACTCCATTAAAATTTTAAATGTATATATTCAATAGCAATTTCCAGGTAAAAAAAAAGAAAAGAAAAATCATTTTTCACAATAAACAACAATGTTTCACTTCTGCTGGGCACAACGTTCGTGTACAGGG
This sequence comes from Polypterus senegalus, assembly GCF_016835505.1. Classification (NCBI taxonomy): domain Eukaryota; kingdom Metazoa; phylum Chordata; class Cladistia; order Polypteriformes; family Polypteridae; genus Polypterus; species Polypterus senegalus. The sequence continues at coordinate 24,677,154 of NC_053159.1, forward strand.
TCCCCTGCAAATGGCTTCAAAGAAAAGATGGCTGTTCAGAAGTAACGTACGGCCTTTGTGTATCATGCGTTTCGTTTCGTTTTGATTCTACATTTTTTAAAAATGACAGTGGCAGTGCGTCAGGAATGGAAACTGTGGCCAAATAATACTACATGACTCATCCTGCAACGTCTAATTAGACCCACCTTTATAAAAAAGGAAAAAAAAAGTTTCACTTGTATCATTTTTTTAAAATGATTCATCTGTTCTTCAGCTCTACAAAAAAAAATGGGCATGCAGTCCACATGCTTGCTTGCTCTGTGTTACAAACTAGAGCTCATCTGCATTGCCAAGTAATTCTGTGTGATTAAAACAATGGCAAACTACAGATAAGGTGAGTAAGGTGAAAACACCTCTGAGATCTTGACTCAGCAAGTCAGACAGGAGAAAAGTAATCAGAAGATAACTTGGTTTTCGGGGAGTGCAAATGAAAATTTAGGAGTGAAAAAGAAAACCAGCTACCTGAACCTTAAGGTGCTTCTAAACTCCCTACCAACACAGTAAAGTGCCTTGTACTTACTTGGTCAAACTTCCTAAATACAAATCTTCTAACGACAGTTTTACAAGAATTATTATTTTTTTTTTATTCTAATTATTTTTACTCTTATAGTCTATGGAGATCTTCTTAAACAAATTCTTTTGACATGCAGCAAGCTAAGGAGATGTAATCTAATTTAGACTTTCTTTATTGGACACTGTGCACCACTCTTTTTTTTACATAATATTCACAGTTGCATAACTATATGTCAATAAAATAAGAATAGTTAAACTCGTTTTTACAATATAAGCTGAAATCAGGCCAACAAGATGGACTACTTGAATATTTGTGACACTGCTTGCAGGACAGACTAGATCAATGTTACGACATTAATTTACATACAAAAGATACAACTGGAAAAGCAGCTTTGAGTGAGTTGGGGCAGCAATGACAAGTGCTTATTAATAAAGGCTCAATCGAACTTGCCAAAAAGTGGATCACTAAGATAACCATTGGGAAAAAAAGGCATAAACCCAGTAGCAGATAAAGTGCACAGCAGTCTGTCAGGGTTCTCCTACACTTGGCAGTATCCCTGAAGAGAAACGATTTTCAGACACAGTGGACGATGGCATGAAGACAGGCAGGAAAGCAGCTCGCAAAGGAACAAGTTCCAGTAAGCTGGAAATTGTTGATAGCCTTAATGGCCTACGATATGAGTCAGTTTAAGAGAGGCCAAATAAAGGAGCAACAGACAGAGCCTGGCAGCACATGCTTGTCTCATAATTTCCATCCTTTGTAGAAAAGCTTAGAAATCCTTTGCTTATTGAAGGACTGCTTGATGATCATTGTCACTTAGAAATATGAATTCATTAAGAGGAATAAATCCTGTTCTGGGAAGTAAATTCTGTAGCACCACTCAAAATCTGAACAGAATCGGAAGGCGAGCTGGCAGCAATTTCTCTAAAAACTCAACTGCATTACCGCCTTCACATTTTTCTTCAGTCCCAATGACGAGGTACCTATTTCTGCTCTCAGGTTCACGGTGTTTTGCAGTTAAAGATATAAGTCAGCCTTCTAGTCGTTCACATTTTGGGAACGTTTTGCCTGCTCAGCTTTCACTGCCAACACGTCTCTGTGAAGAATGCCAATCTCCACTTTAAACGTTTGCTGAATCAAGTCACATGTTGCAGTGAGCTATTCACGTACAAAAGATTTAACACTCGCTACAAGTTGAGCCATCATTGCTTCTCTAAGTTCTGCAGAAGATGCCAACTCTTCGCAGGGTTTGGATTTCCCTTTCCTTTCCTCTAGGTCAGGGGTCCTCAATCCCAGTCCTGGAGAGCCGCAGTGGCTGCAGGTTTTTGTTCTGACCTGGCTGCTTAATTAGAAAGCAATTCTTGCCAATAAAGCACTAACAAGCTATGAAATTAAATTAACTCTGCTATGTCAGGCCATTCTCATATCCTAGATTTTCTTTCCCTTTCTATCATGCAAATGATTTGAAGGCTAAAATGGACGAGTAATTCTCAGTCCTTCACTTTTATCTCTTCATTTTTCTTCCAAGTATTTCATTAAACCCAATAGTGCAGATAAATACACACAGAGGTGTAAATGTAAATAAGCGAAATGGAGAAATGCTGCTCTCTCTTGTCATTTGCATGTTATTGATAATAAGGAGCATTTCAAATAGCTGTTTAAGACAAAATTAAGCAATAAGGGCTCCAAATCACTAAAGTGAAGCAGAAGTGTTACTTTAGCAATAAGTGCTTTTTATTAAGCAACTGGGTTGGAGCAAAAACCTGCAGCCACTGCGGCCCTCCAGGACCGGGATTGAGGACCCCTGGGCTAGGAGGTTCATGCAGGTTGTGGCATTCACTTGGCATATTCAGAACACGGGAATGTGAATTACTGAGGTAGAAAATAAGTTCGAAAGACCTACCAAATCAGGTGTCCGCCTGTCACTGAAGGTCACATGGCCTCTTGATGTTCAACAACGAGAAATAAGGTCAATGAAGTCATATTTTGCAATTATTAAAGTACATTTAAAATGGTTACCATGTCAGATAGCAGAACACGCTTTAACTCAAACCAGGGTTGTAGGTGGTTGGAGGATATCGCCCAGGTCAGGCCGGGCCTACTAACAGACACAACCACACAGGACTGGAACTGCCAATTAACCTAACGTTCTTCTTGCCTTTTGGGACGTGGAAAATTAAAACCCAGAGCAAATGAACAAAAATCAAAGGAAAATGTCAAAACTCCTCAAGAACAATGACGGGGTGCAGGATTTGAACCCAGGATGCTGGATCCGTGAAACTGGCTAACCTGTGTACCACCCTTCCGTTCCAATGACAAATATCATTGTAGGTAATTTTAATGTATGAGAAGAGTAGAAAAGAAATAAGTACAAACCTGCCTATAAAAAGAATAAGAAAAAGCATCTGATCTAAGGATTTATAAGTTGTCTGTGGAACTGAGTGAAAAGGCCATCTCATTATTTGCTGCTAAGACATAAATGCAAAATGATTGCAGGTAAAAACATTCAAGCTTTTGTAAAGCTGCTAGGAAACCCCAACCGTGGAAGTAAACAAACACAATAAATGAAGAAGCTCCTGTTTCTCTGTGACAAAAATGTTAACCTCCTTTAATCTATTATCCTCGGCACCACAACCAAACAAATAAAAGAATAACTTTGTAAATTTGTAACCCTACATGGGCACCAGTACTCTATGAATGCACTGTGATTCATATGCAGGTTAATTTAGATTGTATCTCCTCAAGTGACATCTAATTATATTGGACGTAAAGTGATTGGCAAAGAAACAGCTTAAACTTTCATCCATCCATTTTCTAACCCGCTGAATCCGAACACAGGGGGTCTGCTGGAGCCAATCCCAGCCAATACAGGGCACAAGGCAGGACACACCAAGCCCAATTTAGAATCGCCAATCTTACTTTAATGGCAGAACTGATATTTTTACAGTTGAAATCCAGAGACACATTACCATCCATCCATCCATTATCCAACCCACTATATCCTAACTACAGGGTCATGGGGGTCTGCTGGAGGCAATCCCAGCCAACACAGGGCGCAAGGCAGGAAATAAACCCTGGGCAGGGTGCCAGCCCACTGCAGGGCACACACACACACAGACAAACACCAGGCACACACAGGGGACAATGTAGAATCGCCAATCCACCTAACCTGCACGCCAGTGGACTGTGGGAGGAAACCCACGCAGACACGGGGAGAACATGCAAACTCCACGCAGGGAGGACCCGGGAAGTGAACTGCGAGGCAGCAGCGCCACCGCGCCACCCTCCATCCATTATCCAACCCACTATATACTAACTACAGGGTCACAGGGGTCTGCTGGAGCCAATCCCAGCCAACACAGGGCACAAAGCAGGAAACAAACCCTGGGCATGGCGGCAGCCCACCGCAGGGCACACCCACACACACACCAAGCACAATTTAGAATCGCCAATCCACCTAACCTGCATGTCTTTGGACTGTGAGAGGAAACCGGAGCAGACATGGGGAGAACATGCAAACTCCACGCAGGGAGGACCCGGGAGGCGAATCCAAGTCTCCTAACTGCGAGGCAGCAGCGCTACCCACTGCGCCACCGTGCCGCCCCAGCTTAAACTTGAAGTCGTAAAAAAGTAAAGAGAAACTGACAAAAAAATCAGGTTAAGGGCAACACAAATAAGGAGTTAACACGAGTGCAGGGAAACATACAGTCAGAAAAAGAAAGATGATCTGAGAGAGGGAATTTAAAAATCAGCTCGAGCAAATGCTATTAAGTGACAGTCTCTCTTACTCTTTACAAAACAGAAAATTAGTCATTTAACTGTCTCAATTGCCTTTTTATTAACTCAATGAATGTTATATTGTGTAGAGCACATACTGAACGATTTGGAAATTTTATTTATTTTTTTTTATATGACAGCCACTCACCAATTACTTGAGCTAATATAGTTTTAAAAGCCACTAAACTATCCCACTTAGGAATGTGCTGAGCAGTACGTCGCTGCTGACACACATGTAAAATTTCTTATGGCTTATTTTGGAAAAGAGGCAAAATGTCTTCCACAAACATCCAGGCCAGCTGGTAGAACATTTTTCAACCAAAAGAGCAACTGCTATGATTTGCTGTTTCTTCCATTTTCCATCTGTTTGATCGCTCAGTCTAAATCTGGTGCAGTCACCATAGTAAGTCACTGTTCAATGCACTTATCTAAGAAATAAGATGCAGAAATTACACCTGTTATGTGGAACAACTGGGTGCCACTCACGTTTAATAAAGTACAGCACTGTAATGACACAGAGATGGAGATAAAAGACAAATGCAATAGCTTCAGAAAAGACAAGTAAGTAACGTACTTCCAAAAGAGACAAGCTCTTCCCATCAAACAAAACGAAATATAACAGAAATGAAAGTGACTGACACATTAAACAGAACTTCAAGTAATTCACAAGCAGATGGTGCTACTTCAGAAAGCAGCAAAGCAGTCCTGTTCAAAAACCACAGAAAATACAACACGCGAAACACAAAGTAACTACATTACCAACACAGAAACGTCACACGCTGGACCCCCTTTCACTTTTACACGCTCAACAACTTGTGTGTTTCTATGTAAGGCGTGTATTCTGTCCAGCAGAGACTTCATTTTTGCAACACTTGACTCTTTTACAGTGCTATAAAATATCAGAAGTTGTATAAAGTTGCGTCAAGGCCAGTATATACCCTCAAAAAACAGCATGAACATCCAGGTCCCAATTCTTTGGTCAAGCAGTACAAAACACCTTCAAAGTGAATTTCATTTGCTTTTGTTGGTTAAAAATATTTCATGAGAAAAAAAAAAAAATATGAAGCCATCCTTTCTCTATGACATCTCCATGCAAAAATCTCTTGTGTCATCTTTTCAAATTTAGAACTTGCTTGATTTTTGTGTTATTTAAAGTTGTAAAAACACACCATGAAAGATTTTTTGGGGGGGACATTGCAAATTCTGTTCGTTAATGAGACTCTGAAGCTTAGGTGTCTACAGGAAACAAATCTTTTCAAATTGGCATATATGCGTTAAAGAGCAGGCAGCCTTCACAGAGCTGTGCAGTGACCTGAAGAGAGGATAGCGCAGATAGGGAGCAGCTCGACAAAAAAGAGCTAAATATAGACTTGACTTGAAAGTTACAAACAACCTCAATAATTACTTATGCAAAATACTAAGTATTTAAATTGTACAAATAATGAATGCTTAACAAAATACTATACAAGCTACTTGGATAAGTGGCTGACATACAGTATACTCGGTTCTGCATAAAAAACAGAAATTAACCAGGAGTACAAATGCCTTTGAAAAATAAAATGACTGAAAAGGAGGTTGCAGCCCAGCCACCTTATTATGAGAGGAACAGGGATGAAACCCCCGGAGTTCAGCTGGAACTTATTGGGGGCTTAGTTTTATCTGATATGATTAGGTGTGGGCATCCCCTTTGAAAATTTGGAGAAGAATGACTGTATTGTGACTGCACTGCTCCTTTTTTTAGATAAGCAGGTAAGAATGAAAACTGACAAAATCAGGTAGGCTGTGCTGAAGACTGCGTATGTTATGAGCTCCCTACAAATTAGGATTTTTTTTTTAAAACAAATCAGATTTCCCTTTTCTTGAACTTAATGAACTTTTGTGTTAACATAATCCTTTCAGTGGCCCAACTCTACTCACTTTTGAAAAAAAACAGATAATCTGAAATCAGAAAATGTCTATTATTTTAGCTCACACTGCACATACACATCCAGCTGCTGACACTTTGAATCGCTGTTCATTACTTGTGTCTTTTGAATGTTTTTTAAGACTTGTAATATGCTATCAAAATGTCCCTCCCCACATTTAGAATCTTTCAGACCCAAAGTCTATACGTTTATCTGTTTAATATGCATGCTAAATATACTGCAAGATGTCAGCATCTGAAACGGACTGGGGTGGCACAGTGGGTAGCGCTGCTGCTGCTGCTGCCTCGCAGTTAGGAGACTCCCTGCGTGGAGTTTGCATGTTCTCCCCATGTCTGCGTGGGTTTCCTCCCACAGTCCAAAGACGTGCAGGTTAGGTGCATTGGCGATCCTACGTTGGCCCTCCTGTGTGTTTGTGTGTGTCCTGCGGTGGGTTGGCACCCTGCCCGGGATTGGTCCCCTGCCTTGTGCCCTGTGTTGGCTGACCCCCGTGACCCTGTGTTTGGATTCAGCTGGATGGATGGATGAAACAGACTGTGATACTGCATCATATCTGGTTTTCTCCATGTAGACTTATGAAAAGTTACATCTATAGACTTAAACTGAACTTCAGCTCATAGCTTTACTTGAGAGCCACCACAAGTGAAAATTTTAAGAGCCCACTGCTTGCTTCACAAATTTAAACAATAAAAAAAAAATATATAAACTTAGAGAGATTATAGAGTGTCACTCATTTACAGTGTATGCCCCTTAAACAGATCATTAAAAACTGCACTCCTTATTTTCCCTATTTTCAGCATAAGCGTTATGCAAAATCTGTAAGTGCAACAGATGACTATTCTGTATATTTATTTTTAAAAGCAATAATCAACGCTTTGATTCATTACATGTTAACTGACAACCACCTGTGAAATTCAAAAGCAAATGAAATTTTGATTTATACCGCTAGACTTGCTATTTTGGCGGCAGAGTGCTTAGAGCTACTGCTGAAAAACTCAAAGCGCCACTTACTCGTTTTAAGGAGCTGCGACTTTCTATATGACATTTGCACATTCTTCCTGTGATCATCTGAGATGTTCTCCAAGTACTGCAGTTTCCTCCCACATCCTGTTAATTAGCAGCTGTAAATGTGCGTGGAAGGAGTGACGTGTGAGTGTGCTCTGGGATGGACTCAGGCTCCAACGACGGATGGCTGCTGATTTGCACTCATTGATGCTGCAGCCATCCTTGTCCAGTCAGTGGGAACAAGTTAAAAACTCATCATAAAACAATACCAACTGTAACTTAGGGTAACTGATCAATTTCATTTTAATAATAATACATTTTATTTATATGGTGCCTTTCCCATGCTCAAGGCACTTCACAGAGTTTAAGAAAGAACGGCAGGGTATACAGTATATAGCATTGTACTAAACCAAATAAATAAAGAAAGAAGAGTAAGACAGTAAATTCACAGAAAAGCCTAATAAAGAGTGTGAGCATTCATTGAACAGCCATGATATGTCTTAAACACATTCTAGAGGAAACATGGCAGAAGTAGTTATGATTGGAGCTATAGATGTAAGATGTATTTTATTTGAGGTCGTGTAGCATTGCATACGCATTCTAAACATCCTTGAAATGCACAGCCTATTTGTTGTGAGCGGTGTCTCCGAGACAAATCTCAAATCCTGTAGTTTCCAGACTCTCAAACTATTTAAGTACATTTGGGTTCGTCTGAAAAGGCCTTCGTGAATCCCCTTTGAATTGGCTTCAGCTTTTGCCTTTCCTCTCTCAACATGTCTTGAAATAGTCTCTGACACAAAACAAAATTGTACAAAATGATTCAGTTACATCACAGAAAGGAATAGAGCCTGAAGTCGTAAAGTCGCGTGGCGTAGCAGGTAAGAAGTCTCTCTGCAAAGCGTACTGTCACAGGTTTAATTTACATACATGACGTACTGCTTGAACTTGAGCAAACCACTTGTAACTACGTGCGTTGGTTACTAATGTGCAAGTGTCCAAACAACTGATTTATAATCCATCTTAATAAAAAGACAAGTGTCTGTGTGTCTGTCTGTGTGCCCGCTTGTTTGCTATGTGCAGTCCAACAGATGGTGCATTATAAACGAATCGTATACCAAACGGTATGTAACAGAGACATAGCAACCGGATGGACGGACACACCGCACTGCAAATGTTAACGCTGAGGTCTGCGATGATCACTTACGATTTCAACCTGTCATAGACAGGTAGAGCAGCTAGTTATAGCATAGTGCATTATAATTTACACTCTAAATTAGAGGTTATATAATGCACATTGTTGCACTGAAAAGTTATAAAACATGCAGAAAATCCGAACTAGAGTTTACACTGCATGTGTCAGTCATTTTGCCATCAGTCTTACACAAGGAATACGGACAAGCAGCCCAAAATAACACAAACTGTACCCTGTAATTACTGTACAGGTTACGGTAATTGCAGCATTTATTGTAAATGCAGCATCATCTGAATTGTGTAAAATTAGAATGCTTAATTAAAAGGAACGAAAGTTTCAGAAGATGGAAGTGCTGATCTTCTGGCACCTTTGCCTACAAATACTGGAAAATACGATCAAGTGATCTCACCTAATGCTTTGCCAGTTACTTGGGCGGTGTAAATATGTGTTTTAAGACACAAGGGACACGTTCACACATCCGCATGAATCTTGTGGAAATCGGGTTCAAGCCAGGCCTTGCATGCATTTCTATTGATTATGTTTATATATTTGCATACACTGTTCCTGCATTAGGGGGGTCCTGCGAAGCATTAAAAGGACACGAATCCCATATGGAAGTCAGTTCTGGAAAGCACATAGTATGTTAAGTTCCAAAGGACAGGAAGAGGTTAAACTTTATAACCTTAATATCTAGTCTCAAACATAAGGAAATGTCACATTTCTCAATTGTAATACATACCCATAAAAAGTTCCTGTGGAGATTTGAGATCCTGTATTTTGCATATACAGTAAATATAATGAAGTGCACTACACAATATGAGGAGTGACTGCATTCACAGATTTACAGTCAATGTAACTGCTGCCTCGCAGTAAGGAGACCTGAGTTCGCCTCCCGGGTCCTCCCTTTGTGGAGTTTGCTTGTCCTCCCCATGTCTGCGTGGGTTTCCTCCCACAGTCCAAAGACATGCAGGTCAGGTGCATTGGCGATTCTATATTGTCCCTAGTGTGTGCTTGGTGTTTGTCTGTGTGTGTGTGTGTGTGTGTGTGTGTGTGCCCTGCCCAGGGTTTGTTTCCTGCCTTGCGCCCTGTGTTGGCTGGGATTGCCTCCAGCAGACCCCCATGACCCTGTAGTTAGGATATAATGGGTTGGATAATGGATGGATGGATGGTAATGTGTCTCTGGATTTCAACTGTAAAAATATCAGCTCTGCCATTAAAGTAAGTCCTGGAAACCTCTTCTAAACTACTGTAGTACACACTGAACACATTGAACTTTGTATAAAACTTATGCATTATATAAATTAATTCACAACTGACCTTACTCTACTAAGAACTAACAACAACATGCTCAGTTCTGGCAATCGTCAACTTTCAGAAGAATGGAATAAAAGAGAAAAATGACTACTGATCTATTTTATTTTGAACACAAATGTATTAATAAATTTAATAAGAAAAAAGTGCATGAAAATGAATAATGCCCTAAAATCTAAAAATCACAACTGAAAAAACTACAGCCTGTGAGGTAACTAATGTGTATCTTAGCAAATAATTGCAACATTTTACACTGCCATAAAACTGTAAGCCTTGAAATTCAAACCTTTGCTATTTTTAATCATTTGATTGGGATATTAACTAGTCTGGATTGGGCAGATGAAATTTCCCCACCTCAGTATTTTTCCCACTTTATATATATATATATATATATATATATATATATATATATATATATATATAGTGGGAACAGCCCGGACACAGACAGGCAGACATGTTGTTTCATCACACACGTATTAATTATCAACTATTTTACAAAAGTCAAGTGCTGGCCGCACAACGATGCCTTGCCGCCTCCACTCCTCTCCTCCGAGCTCCGACCTCTTCCACCCGACTCTTGCTCCCGACTGGAGGGAGGCGGTCCCTTTTATCCGCACCTGGATGAGCTCCAGGTGCTCCCCGACAATCTTCTGCTGACACGCCCCAGTGTGGCGGAGGTGCCGGCTGTTCTTCTGGAAGCTCTCCGGGTGTCCCTGCTTCTCTTCCCCCCAGCACTTCCTGGTGTGGCGGAAGTACTGGGGTCCAGGGTTCCCAAGGCATTGGGGCGTCTCCTGGCGGTGACCACGGGCCCCTACAGGGTTGGGCTTCCATGCCCTTAATCCGTGGCCCCCAAAGCAACCAGGGTGGTGGCCCCCATGTGATCCATGGTGGGCGTAGACCCTCCTCCGGTCCCTGAAGGCGTCCCGGCCGGGTCGTTGCCCCTGGCATCCTTGACAATATATATATATATATATATATATATATATATATATATATATATATATATATATATATATATATTTAAGCCACTAGAAATTACTCCTGAAAGATAAATCCTAACATCTGACCTGAGTAAACTTTTAGAAAAGTCGCTAATTTTAGATTTCATGGATAATATTAAAAATGGGTTGTCATTTTGGTGTTTCGTTATGCTAAAGAAACTTTCTCTCTGGCCTTTTCCTTATTTCTAGTCTATGGATGGTTTTCCTTTGACTTCTAAACAAAACCATTTGAGCCTCACATTTTTGTCAGATCTGCTCTGGTACAGCCAAGTTTTACCATCACCTGTCCATCATGACTGCCCTACACTGTATCCTCTAATTCCAACTAAGACAAATTCTGTAAAGCAAATACATGATATGTACATACTTGGAAGTCAAGAATGCTATAGATTTGGAATCTGAGTAACAGCAGGGGAACGGGCGCGTAGAAATATTAGAGGAAGCTGCCTCTAATGTTTTAAAATTAAAGGACACAATATCAGAAAAGCGACAGTGTATTCACGTGGAGGTCTGACATGCAATGTTGTGTTCATATGACATGGTGGAAAGTCAGAGAACAAGTTTCTCATTTCCAGAGAGAACACAGCATGCAGAGTGAAAAAAAAAAAAACAAGTCATCAGGCAGAGAAAGAAGATGCCCAGAGCTGGCAAAGGACACGGAGAGATTTACACTCTATATAATTATAAGAAAGTATCCAGTAACTGGCTTAAGTGGGGTGCTGTTAGCTGGCAGGAAGCAATTAGGTAAATATTATGGCCAAAAAAACGGAGTCCACAATGTCCCTTGAGCTACGGTAATGTAACCAGGAGTACAAGGTACCGAGTATTCTGCGGCTGCTAGCAGGCACCACCGAAGGCTGTTGAGTGGTCAGTGAAGGTGACAATTGACTCCTTATGTGCTCCTCTCCTTAAAAACCACAAACCACCTTCTGTATGGCCGGCTGAACTTTCTGCACACACGCCGTATGCTGCTCCTGTTTTCAGTCTAGTGTGGATACGCGTACACAAATCCCACTTTTTCACGTGAGTTGAACTCAGTTAGCAGAATAAAAAACTTTCATAGTGTAAAATGTAGCACAGTATCATGCTAGCATATATGCTGTAAGTGGTAGCCTTATTTTGAAACTAAAGACGCTAAATGTATAAGACAAGCATTCATATTCATACTCTTTACAGGCACCTGGCTGCTTGCCACTGTCATGGCATTCACGTGAAAAGTCCATGACATTAATAGCTGAACACTACAATGAGGCTTCAGCATCACCTAGCATACAACAGGCTTCTCCTGATCCTCTTGTCAAAAGCTATATCTGATATTCTACAATTACTAACCTTTTTAATAGTGTTATCTTTGGTAGCTTTCTGTTTAAATACTGCCTCTCTGTCTTTCTGGTTTTGTAATATCCTAATAAAGAGTCGTCTACTTGCATTCTTTGTGGCTCTGAGGTCTGTAACTGCTAATTATGACAGACACAGTTCACTTAAAGATTATTGTTATTTCAGAGAGAATTTACACTTACACATTCTCTTTGTCTATGAACACCTCCATAAGACTTGATTAGGAGCTCAGCAGGACACGCACGCCACGAACAAGACAAGCAACAGGAATGTGCTCAAGGAGATCTTCAAATATCAAAAAAATATAAAGTGTTACAAGTCAGGAAGCTATTTTTAACTTTTAGGCAGAAAATGATGAAAACGGAAGAAATAAAGTACAGCTTTACTAACCTGCTAGTAAAATCTATCAACAGTTGTCAAACAGCTGAGTGGCCACACAGATTTTTCTTACGTGCTAAACGGAGTTCAAGAACAAGCACTGTGGTTTAATATTTTTTTCTTAAGGTCTCCAAGTTTTAACTTTCTCTCTTAAAAATACAAAAGAATGGCAACTGATGAAACCTATTCTCTTTAACACAGTGAAGATAGGCTATGTTTTATAACACTCGATGATACTTGTTCAAGTACAGAAAAGGCCTCTGGACAAAATACATAATGTAAGGTCCTGGAAACAGTTTGTAAACTAGTGCAAATTCAACGTATCACACAGGTCCATTCTTGGCTTACATGAATTACGTACAACAGTGAGTAGACTGCTCTGTGCCGACAGTTAAGCTACTCAACGTGCTGAGTTATAGAATAAGGACGTATACCTGGTGCCATTTACATTGAATTGAGCTTGGATGAATTGGTTGCACCAGGTCCACAACTCAAAAACGGTGTGGTGACGTGGAAACGTGTTCCCCCAAGTCATAAAAATGGCCCTCACAAGATTTCCATGTTGTCCTGAACCCTTTCTAACGGCATATTGCCTTGTGCAGATTTCCAGACTGTACTGTAGAACTGTACACCAGTATGAATTTGAACAAACGGGTCCCACTTGAACTTGTACTTTCTTAAACTGCCTGATGCTTGTAACACGACTTCGACCAAACATTTGACGACCATTTCAAAAGAAGTAAAACACAAATAGCGATAGCAATATGTGCATTTCATCCCAGACCTTACTACAGCATTGAGTGCTTGATAAAGAAACAAATCTCAAACTATCCAAAAGCAATGTTCAAAAAAAAAAAAATAATAATGAATTAGATATGCTATCAGAGGGGAAGTCAGTCAGCCAAGTGTCATGCTGTGGGTGATAAAAGTTAGAAAAATGACATCCACAAAGAAATGTAATATACTGTACCTTGCTGAACTTTTAAATTCTAAAGTTGGAGACTGCAAATGTAATTTAAATTACATTTTCTAAGGCTGCCCTAAAAAATCATTTGAGTACTGCACAAAATTTTTGTTTTTTTGGTTATCGTTAGTTATAAGAAACTATTCGTTTAGAAAACGTGTGTCGTGTATATGAGAACGTCACTCTGTAACTCACCACAGTAAACATACAATGATATCCCACTCAGGATTTGTTCCTTCTTTGTGCCCAAGGCTGTCAGACCAAGTTAGAGTCCCACCTCTCCCACAATCCTGAGTCGGACTAGTCCAGAAAATAAATGGATAATATTAAAAAACAATAACTGACATACACTCACCTAAAGGATTATTAGGAACACCTGTTCAAGTTCTCATTAATGCAATTATCTAATCAACCAATCACATGGCAGTTGCTTCAATGCATTTAGGGGTGTGGTCCTGGTCAAAACAATCTCCTGAACTCCAAACTGAATGTCAGAATGGGAAAGAAAGTTGATTTAAGTAATTTTGAGCGTGGCATGGTTGTTGGTGCCAGACGGGCCGGTCTGAGTATTTCACAATCTGCTCAGTTACTGGGATTTTCACGCACAACCATTTCTAGGGTTTACAAAGAATGGTGTGAAAAGGGAAAAACATCCAGTATGCGGCAGTCCTGTGGGAGAAAATGCCTTGTTGATGCTGGAGGTCAAAGTAGAATGGGCCGACTGATTCAAGCTGATAGAAGAGCAACTTTGACTGAAATAACCACTCGTTACAACCGAGGTATGAAGCAAAGCATTTGTGAAGACACAACACGCACAAAGTCTCGATTTCTGTTGAGACATTCAAATGGTAGAGTCAGAATTTGGTGTAAACAGAATGAGAACATGGATCCATCATGCCTTGTTACCACTGTGCAGGCTGGTGGTGGTGGTGTAATGGTGTGGGGGATGTTTTCTTGGCACACTTTAGGCCCCTTAGTGCCCATTGGGCATCGTTTAAATGCCACGGGCTACCTGAGCATTGTTTCTGACCATGTCCATCCCTTCATGACCACCATGTACCCATCCTCTGATGGCTACTTCCAGCAGGATAATGCACCATGTCACAAAGCTCGAATCATTTCAAATTGGTTTCTTGAACATGACAGTGAGTTCACTGTACTAAAATGGCCCCCACAGTCACCAGATCTCAACCCAATAGAGCGTCTTTGGGATGTGGTGGAACGGGAGCTTCGTGCCCTGGATGTGCATCCCACAAATCTCCATCAACTGCAAGATGCTATCCTATCAATATTGGCCAACATTTCTAAAGAATGCTTTCAGCACCTTGTTGAATCAATGCCACGTAGAATTAAGGCAGTTCTGAAGGCGAAAGGGGGTCAAACACTGTATTAGTATGGTGTTCCTAATAATCCTTTAGGTGAGTGTAGTTTGCAACATATTAATTCCCTGCAGTTGCCCATCAACCCACCCAAGTCTGGCACATGCCTTCTTCCACTGCGTACTGGCTTTGGATTTACAAGGCCCTTTAATGGACAAAGTAGGTTTGAAAACATGAAAGGATAGATGGAGAACATTTTATGGGGTAACCTTTTCAGAAGTATATGTTAAATATCTTTATAGTTTATATAAATATATATCTAAACATAAAATACACATATATGTCAAATATATCTACAGCATATTTGTATTTTATATATTGATAACTTCTGAAGACTATCGTTGCACACAATGTTTTCATAAAGGGCAACAATTACAGTGTTACATGGCGGGTTACATTTGCTATTTTTGTAATGTTTAAAACTGTATTAGGCTGTAACATTAAGAAATCTTCTATTTAGTGGCATTAAGAGTTAATTGCAGTAAAACTTTAACAACGGGATGTAATACATAAATAATTCAGTTACAAAAAAGCCAGAGAAAACACTTAAGCAGTGCTTTTTTTTTCTTTTCATGGCATACCCAGGCAATGTAGAAGCCATATCTCTAATAATGTGTAAATAAATTCCGAAATGTGTGCAATCAGAGCTTCATGCCTCAAAACATGCTACCTCCATATGGGATGTGCTGGGAAATGAATGTGGCATTACACACAAAATGTCAGCCGCTCTTCCTTGGTGTTTGAACGTGGGGCATACGACTGCAACAACTTTAGCAAAACCAAACTTTCCTGCATATGTTCCACCAATCATATTTTTGTAAGATACATTAATTTGTTCCCCAGGCCAATGAAAAGTCCTCACTATTGTATTTCTTTTAAACAATGGGTCTTACTTAATGCCTGACAGGCTTCACTGTGCTGCTGGTTTATGCATGAACATAAAAGCATGACATTTCTCTTAAAGGCAACATTCGAAAATCTAAATATATAAGCTTTCTGATGATCACCTTCTTCATTGCGCAGTGAAGGACACACTCATTGCTGTGCACTATTAGTAATATGCAATCTGATACAAGTGCCTGAAAGGCTATTTGCACTTTGTGCGTCTATTCACTGGAATAATCTCTCTGCCAGAGAGTACAACCCCCATCCGAAAAAGAGTTGAGGCACCAGACGCTAAATACGCTCTCCTGATCTTACAACCAAAGCCTCCACACATTCTGCACGTTTACACAGGTGTCCATTTAGATTGAATTCTAACCAGTTTGAATCTCACTCCGGCATCAGATCTTTCTCTTCTACCTTTACATGGCAGTCTACTTCAATAGATCTTTTAATTAAGTTATGGTTGACAATTAATAGGATGGACGAGTACTGCAAAATAAAGAATTTTAGAAATGGAAAAAGTGTACCCACGCATTTTTTTGGGTATGACCTTCGGGTTATTATCTCCTACCCCAACTCCAACTTATGTCTGTGTGAGACACCTAGGGTGTGTACAGCACATGTAAATCTAGCGACTACAATACAACTACTGTATAGTAAGTGTGGATTATTGGGAAGATAATGTGCATTTCGTAAGAAAATCAGACATCGCAACCTATCACCTGTGGTTATTTAACAGAAACCAAACTCTTTGATAAAGTCAAGAATAGCAATAATACAAGAAGTTAAGTCCCCGTGAGTGACATTTCTTTCCCATGAGGCGCCTCCCATTCTTTGATATCAGTTTATTAGCTTGTTTTCCGAGAGCTGGACGTTATAACTTTGCATTCTTTCTCAAGGTCAATCTCCTGCACGACAGGTTCAATATTGACTTACAGTGCTTTTCAGCCAATTCTGTAGTATTTACTTCAAATATTTCTTGATAAGAGATATAGAAGTTCAATAAAAATAGACCATAAATGAGAAAGCTTCGAGGAAAAAAAAAAAAAAAGGCCTCCGCCTCAATTCATTTTTTAACTATCGAAGCATCTTTTGTGCACTTTTGGGAGACTGGCCTTAGTAGTGACCACCAGCCTTGGCATCCCTATATGGTGGGTGGCAATGAAGTTGGTGCAAATCTGTGAACATGATCAGTAAACTATTACTATCTCATCATAGTTATTTTGCACCAGAAACTGCAAACTGGCGACAAACTTCAAATTCCAAGGTCCACATAAACTGGAACTTTCATCTCAAGATTTACAGTTCATTTATAGAAGAATAAATGGCAATGTAAAAAGTACAGAAAGTCAAGTTACTGTAAACTGTATGTTACCCACCCCATACATGATGTTCTAGTTCCCCTTGGGATTAATAAAGTATCTATCTATCTAGTTTAATGAATGAATTATATCCAGTGGATCAATTCATCCATTCATCTGTTGATCCCACAGTGACACACCGGCTAGCAGCTCCAGGTGTAACAGACTGAGCCTTAGCCTGGTCACTACCAGTCTCAAGTTTTCACATTCTTTTCATGTCTCCATTGTCTTTTTTTTTTTTTTCCTCTTGGTTGCTGGGTTGTTCCACCACACAACAAAGCTGAGCAGATTTGTGACTTTAAGTTGTCATTTTATAGGCTGAATCAAGACTCCGTTAACCTGACGTTTCTGGGGTTGACATAAAGTAGCAAAAGCAGGACATCTTTAGACAGGGTTCAGAAACAATGTACTGAATATGCACAAGGTATGTGTGCTGGTAGAAAAGTTTAAGAATATCCATTTAAAAGCATATTTGCTGCTCTGATCACAAAATTTGCATACAATTCCAGTAGAAGTCCTAGTCTGCTCACTCATGCATCAACTTACTCCAAATAAGAGTCAGAGGGAAGGAGAGCCTTGTCAGGCAGAAGCAGGTTCAAGGGAGGAACCAACACTGGGCACCCACACGTTCACACACAGCTTGACATTTGGAGTTTACCTTAAACATTTGCCTTTGAGCAGAAAAACCCAAATGCTTGGAGAACAAGAAAAAGGCAGGCAGATAGTGAGAATCCCCAAATTCAAAGGCACCCTGATGAAGCCTTGGAGGCAGTGGGTCTTATCACTGCCCCATCCCACTTCCCAGTTCTAGGTTTCTTATGGAATAAGAAGAAACATGGACCAATTCAGTTATTAAAGATATATGAATACAAATTAGCTTGTGGCCATTATTTAATGCTATTAGGAACTGCTTGGCAGTAAAACAGCTTGTGTTTAGCCCCACATACAAAATCTCACCAGTGCCATTAGGGTTGTCAGAACTGAGTGGAGTAGAGCAGGCAGGCCGGATGGATGCCAACCTGACCAGAATTGTATGCACACTTCCTGCCACGCCATTGGCTTTGTTATAATAGCCAGCAGAAGAAAAGTGTGTAAAATGAAAGAACAAAAACACCACTTTTGGGAACCCTTACATGTTATCTCTGCATATCCTCATATCTCACTTTGATTTTTTTCTCAATAACTGTACAGTAAATAATTAACATTTCTGATTTGCTCATTTCAACTTGATTTGTTTTTTCTTTCATTACTAGGAAAAAATGCAGGCAAATGAATAATAAATGGCTAATAAAAGAAAAATACACTATCTATCTGTCGGAAGACATTCTTTTATTACGAGTTATTGCCAGCTTTACTCCGACAAAGAATCAGATGTTTAATTGACGAAGCACCTTTCACGACTCCTATAAGTACAGGTAGCTTTACAAAGCACAAAGCATCGGGTCTTAGAAAGCGTTCTCGTCATACTAAGCACCCAAGTTAAATAGCCACGATGTGTCTAATTCCAAGTTGGGACTCTGTGCCTTATGATCTGTGACAGCTCCACATTTCTCAGGGCAAGCCTAGTTTCCAGCTTTAAAAACGCTTTGACCTAGTCAGTCAGAAGTCATTGCAAAGACAAGAATATTTCAGAAGTCATTCCCTACAAAAAACAAATTACATTTTACACTTCATATCGTAATCAATTTAAATTAAAAATCTGATTCTAGCATTTACAGTATATTGGGGCACCACAGCAGGTAAAATAAACAGGACATCAATACCTTTTTAAAATGTAACTTTAATAATCAAGAAAGAAGAAAATTTCATTTTTGGCAAAAGTAGTTTAAATGTGCTCTAATAAAATAGTGAGGTCCCAAAGTTCCTTTAACTGCTTAGCAAAGTCACAGTGGATGCGATAAGCACGTTTTCTTCAAACACTTCCACATGTTGGTGGTTTTTTCCCCGTCCTTTTAGATTTTGTGTTGCTCTAGCCAACAATACCCTTGTTAGCAAACTGTAAAGACAGGAGCACCGTACACAAAATGCACTCGGCCAAGCAAATTTGTTTTGCAAGGGTGACCTGTTTAATCATCTCATTTTCTTTGCGGACGTTCATTCATCTGGTTTCCACGGTTACAGAGAACATTAAGGGGTTGGAATAATAAGACTGGAGAGTCAAACAGGTAATAAAAAAATTAACGCCATTTTCCACAAGCTGAGGACAGGCAGTGAAATGAATCAAGAGAGAGAGAGAGAGGCGAGGGGGCACAGGCAAGAGGGGCGCAAAATGTTGTCCAAACAATTAAGACTCCAACTGCTTATTTTACTAAGAAGAAAAGATGTGGGTGATATATAATGGAAACGACAGAGACTCACAAATCCATGCAGACAATACTCTTTAATGGAGCACTAAGCATTTGTTCCCAATTTTCAATTTAGTTATTGAAATTAGAAACAAAACAAAATCAGTTTTTAGAGCTAAACATAATGGCAGGTCTAACCTTGCTTAATAAGACAACAGGATGTGATTGTGTCATTAAAATGAATCATTTCTTTGTTAAACACCACACACATGCACACATAATGTGCAGGGCAATAAGTTTCTATTTTTCTGCGATTGTAAGAAAGAAAGGCATTTCAAACCACTGTCATTTAACATAAATAGCAAAGATTATTCAACAATATGTTTATCAAATGCATGTATATATGAAATGGGGTCAATTTGTAAAGACAGGAACGATTTTTCATTTAATGTCAGTAGGGACAAACACTAAAACTGATAGTATATTACAGGCAGGACAGTGCAGTATGCTGAAGAAAAGCTAACTGCTGATTTAAAAAAAAAACACCTTTTGTGATCACATTTGTATTAATTAAAACACAAAGTGAGCAAAACACCAGAAAAAATAGAGAAAAATAATTAAATAGAGGTGCTAGGTTTTCTTCATTGAACAAATATGATGCAAAAAGAAGGTTTTACGGTTAACCGTAAAATAACTGCAATATAAAAAAGGAATACGGATCTTGAATAAAAAAGTTATTCAAATGAAGGCTTATAGTAAATGTATTTTATCTTAGCAGACCCTGTCACTTATATTACCTACTTACACTTCAATAAAGGTTAAAATCAAAATCATTAATATAAATGAAAAAGAAAGAAAGAAAGAAAGAAAGAAGACATGCAGTTGCTAGACATGCCCTGAATTATTGGTGACTGTTCCACAAAAGTGGGATCAAAGTGTCAAGCGCCTGGCGTTCCACTTTCTTCAGAGAAACATTTGTGCATCGTATCTCATTTCAGTTGCTCTCACTTCGAGTTCTCTTTGTCTATAAAGTTCTGTCTATTCCAAAAAAGGCAAACAGAGTGCTCCCGGAGCACAAATGAGCTCATGCAACCCCCTATCACCACAAGGTGAATCACTTGAAAGTGGAGTAAGAGGGAGCTGCTGAGTGGCACAACTATACAATGAGCAGCCACTGTTCCGCCGATGCCAATGCTTGCTTGCTTGCTTGCTTTCTTTCATCTCCAGTCTGAATCCCGTTCAAACTCTGCTTGCCTGCTCTTGACTGAGCTTTAGTGGAGGATGTGAAAAAGTCTATCCTGACTCAGCTACATTGAGGTCAAAGGCATATTTTGTTGGAGTAACTTAATTAAATAAAGAACAATTGGAAGAGGAATGTACACCGGGTTTGCTTAAAACCTTGGTCACATGCTGATGCTTGTTTGTTTCGTTACATACATGCTTCTGCTGACAGAAGTGAATGGCAAAATGATTCCCAGTTTTTTATTAACTAAGCCAAAGCACTGTCTCATGTCCTTCAGGAATAGCCAAACAACATAAATCAGAAAAGTAACGTTTCTTTTTCAGGACCTGCTGTGAGGTGTTCAGAGTCTTGCCAAGAAAAACGTACCAGAGGCTACACTGCACAAATGATCATTCCAAGGTATTTCTCAGCCCTGTTTACCAAGGCACGACTAAGTTATAACAGCTTGATGTGACGCTGCTTGAACTGGACTCCTCAGCTTTCACAGAAGCGTACCGAGGGTGACAATCACAGACTGTAGCCCACTGGTTCTCCAACTCGGTCCTGGGGACCCAATGTGGCTGCAGTTTTTAAATAGACTCCTAGCCTAATTAGGCAAGCTGTTATTTTAGTTTCAGTTTTGAGGGGTCAATGTGGAAATTATAAAGCGACCTATGGTCAATTTTATTAGAATTATTTATGTAACGAGGGGATTCATTTATTTTTTTTTTTTTTATCTGGTCTTTAACATTTTTATGACCATCCTTATTTTCATTCTGCATTTCCATGTGTTCTGGTTATTTACTCCATTATTTGAGCACATTGGTAGGTCTGACATTGAATTAGTTGGAGACTTTCGGCATTTGGGGTCATTTGCCTTGGTGTCTGCTCTGCTCGCTTGTTAATTGTCATTATTACAGTACAATTGAGGGAACAAACTACACTGAAAGAGAGCAAATAATTGGGAAAACAACAAAAGAGAGTCAAGCATTGAAAGCTGTAGCAAAAATACAAGCATTTCTAAATGTCTTAGTACAATGCTGTGCTTTCTGAATGCAGAATAACAGAAAAATGGGCCGACTAATTAAATGAGATCAGTTTGAGGTAAAATGACTTGTTGAATGTGAAACCCATTGGAACAAAAACCTGCAGCCACATGGGGTACCCCAGGCAGGAATTTGAGAACTAATGGTGTAACCAATCAAAACAGAAAAAAAAAAAAGGCTTAAAACTACTGAACTCACACAACTTTTAAAGTCGGTCTGTCATTCCCTTAGCCTGCTAAAAACAACCATTCTATATACAAATGTGACCATTAAGGGTGGAAAATAAGATATGCTTTGTCCCGAGACTGCCAGCTGTTCTGTTAGCAGCTCCTAACAGGTGCAGAGCCCTGGAAGATGTAATCCTATCAAGTTTCAGTGTCTTTTTTTTTTTTTTCAAATTTGTTCAAACTGCAAACTTCCAAGCTCTTTTTCTTTCCACCCCACCCCCTGCTTCTGTGGCCAGTGACACAGGCGAACAGCTGGGAATCAGATTTATCATGAACCAACAGTCATTACTGCTGTTCATGACCCAAAGCAAGAGAATGTCACATTCAACGAGAAAGAGACAGAGAGAGGGAGAGAAAGAGACGAAGAATGATGGGCAGAGACACACATGCGGGCAAAAATTACCAAGCCGTGTTTGTGTCAATGATCAGAAAATCTACAGAACTAAATATTTTTTTTACTACTAAAAGTAGTGAGAAGTCAAGCAAAATGACCCCTTTTATTGGCTAACTAAAAAGATTACAATGTGTAGGCTTTTGAGTCAACTCAGGCCCCTTCTTCTTCTTCTTCTGATTACGTCTTTCCTGAAGAAGGGGCCTGAGATGTCTGAAAAGCTTACATATTGTAATTTTTTAGTTAGCCAATAAAAGGTGTCATTTTGCTTGACTTCTCACTACATTCATAATGGCTAACACGGTACAACACCCTAGCTTTACTGCTGAAAGTAAATGATCAAAAAGAAAAACAGCCACTTAAAAGGACAAAAAAAAACAGAAAAGCAGCTGCTTTCAAATACTAAAAATAAACGTAATGAAAAGCTGTTGGTTTTGCACATTTCTTTTACTATGAAAATAGATCCGCGCGTGTACCTCTGCATTCATAGCCAGCAACGTTTTCACTTCCACACATTACGCTTCTAAAGGATTGCTTTATGTGTTAAAATACAGGTGGTGTGGCCTCGCAGTACGGAGACCAGGGTTGACGTCACCGGACGCCTCCCTGCATGGTGTTTTTGCATGTTCTCCCTGTGTCGGCATGGCTTTCCTCCCACAGTCCACAGACACGCAGATTTGGTGAATTAGCAACACTAATCCGGCCCTAGCATGCGAGTGTGTTCATCCTGTGAAGGGCTGGCATTCTGTCCTGGGCTGTTCCTTGTTTGTGCGCAGTGCTTGCTGGGATTGGCTCCAGCCCCCCAGTGGCCCAGGAATAAGCAGGCTTAGAAAATGATATGGTATATTAAAATACACTGACGACATAAAAAAAAAAAAAAGAGTTCAGCTGACTGGAAAACAGGAAAAAAAAGAAGAAGTATAGTGCAACAGATCTGCATTCCTGTACACGACAAGTAATCTTTAACTCGCCAAGGTGCAGCCCTCTCTTTGCACGTGTACCAGCTCCCTGTCTCCTAAGTGCACAGACCCAGACATGTCCTACTCATTAAACTGCCAACCATAGCACACTTTGTGCCATAGATTAGCATCTTGTTTTCATGAAAGAGAACATTTTGAGAAAACAGGCATTAAAACACAAAAGATGCTTGACAGCAGAAGTATCAAAATTCTGGCTGTTATTTTGGCTCTCTCTTTCCCTTACTCTTTGGTTTTACAGCAAAGTAGAAATGAACTGCTAAAATATTTAGTAGACTCACTGATATTATAGCTGCAGACTAGGACCACCCAAAAAAAAAGAATCCAGGGTCAATTGCTGGTAACATTTAAATGCAGAAAGTTAAAAAAGGAAAGAAATGTGTGCCTGGTATTTATCAGTTTTGGAACCACCGGAGTTTGACTTCGAGAATTACTTTTTCACAACTCAGGTTATAGCATGTGGCGGCACGGTGGTGCAGTGGGTAGCGCTTCTGCCTCGCAGTTAGGAGACCCAGGTTCACGTCCCAGTTCTCCCCGTGTCTGCACAGTACAAAAACATGCAGGTTAAAGGGAATTGGCGATTCTAAATTGTGCTTGGTGTGTGTGTGTGTAAGTGTGTGCCCTGCCCGGGGGTTGTTTTCTGCCTAGCGCCCTGTGTTGGCTGGGATTGGCTCCAGGTGACCCTCGAGTTAGGATATAGTGTGTTGGATAAGGGATGGATGGAGGTTATAGCATGTATCCAGCAGTGCAAAATTTAAAAAGAAGCTTTTAAATTTGGATTTTCACTCAACTACCTGCCTCCAAAATTTTAAAACACAAAAGACTCACCGCAAAAGAAAAGCAATGCAGACACCTAGACACTGTAACCTGTGTCAGAATCACAGCCAAGCACCCTTAAATCCAGTATCCATTAATTGCCATGTTTCACATATTTCTTAATCGTCATTTTAGACATTGAAATAATTCTTAACAGCCAAGGCATGCAAATTCTCTCAAGGCTGACGCTGTGGCAAAGCCTTTGATGGAAGAAAATGAATATTGGTCCACTATGCTATTTTTTACTGGACAATTTCTACATCATGAATGTCGAATTCTTTGCATTGCGTAAAAGGTGTTGCCTGCATCTGTACACTTAGGTTTTCAGCATTCTACCGTAAATGTTTGATTAGTAGAATTTGATCTGATGCCACATAGAAGCAGATAAAAAAAAAAAAAAACAGTAGAAAGAAAAAGGCTACATCATCAACATAAATTACTTTTGTCACACTTTTAATTTTGTCCTTATCTAGATAATTAGTGTGGGTACTTTACTTCCACTAATGCAATTATCTCCTTATTAAAGAGGGGACTATCCTTATTATAAGCGAGTCTTTTTTCTTTTTTTCTTTTGACTTTTACTCCATTAGTCTGCATCAAATGCCCCTCTTTACATTGTGGAAAACTTGTCATGTATACAAACAAAAGGATTCTGATATATAGTGGAAGTATCACCAGCCACGTAAGGCATGTTTATTTTCAAATCTCTATAAAAGATAGATAGATAGATAGATAGATAGATAGATAGATAGATAGATAGATAGATAGATAGATAGATAGATAGATAGATAGATAGATAGATAGATAGATAGATAGATAGATAGATGTGAAAGGCACTATATAATAGATAGATAGATATGAGAGGCACTATATAATAGATAGATAGATAGATAGATAGATAGATAGATAGATAGATAGATAGAAATGTAAGGCACTATATGATAGATAGATAGATAGATAGATAGATAGATAGATAGATAGATAGATAGATAGATAGATAGATAACATATTAATAATATGTGTGGATACAAATAAATCACCTATTCCCTAGAGATTCAGTAATAAAACAAACAAGAGCCTCAGGTATTACTTGTTAATCATTCTGGAGTATGTCATTAGGTTCTGGGTATTAATTGGGCTATTACTCTGTATTGGTGATGGGATGCTTTGAGGTTTTAATTATGATCTTGCAACTGGATGAATGCACAAACACTACAGAGGAGACAAGGGAATAATTTCATGTGGCCTATATAAGGACACATTTTCACCAAGGGGATTCAAGTACCAGCCTTCAAAATACCAGCCTTGTCTAAGGAAAATGTTTATTTTATCTTTTTAAACGTGAGAACATTTATTTTATGTCTTTTAATTTCCAAAATGATTTTTTCCTAAAAAAAAAATTTCATATCAAAAAAGAACCATACAAACTCGGCCTCAATGAAACTGTACACTTTTTCCTTTGTGAGCAATAGTAAGCGTTTATCAGGATTTGCCCCCAATCTCACTTTGCAGCCTCAATCCTAAGGAAAGGGTTTTTCATTCTCCCAACAGATGCAGAAAAAATTGATTTCACTTTGTAGCATTTCAAAGTTATTTAAAGGATAGGGCTTCTTCAAAAACAGTCGTGCCACAAATCAGTTGAAATTATAATCTCGATGACTGTTTTCAGTGTCAACGTTATGGCCCCCAAGTGGGTTACTACTTTCTAAACATGAATAGCCATGTAGAGTGTTCCTGAAAATGGATAAAGCTGCAAACACTGGTATCTCTCTAGATAAATTAAATTTCAACCTGCAAAAGGTGTGCTCACATGATGCAATATAGAGACGAATGTGCTTTGTACGTGTATTCAAGCAACTGTAGCTGTGTATTATTACATAACAAATATCAGTGAAGATGTCAAAATTCTTCCTTTAAGTAGCAACATTACCACTGCAATAGTTTGCCTAGTGAGCTTGAGATTACCAGACAGGAAAGGATGGCACAGGACAGGGAGAAGGTGTAGCAGTACAGCCATGTCAGTGTGTAATTATTGGATGCCATGGAAAGACACTTGGGGCACTTGGTTAAAACAGTTATACATGTGACCTGATACTAAAAAAGAAATGTTCTTCTGTATGTTACAAGGCAGGTTACCTAGCAGGAGTGAGAGAATCAGGTCACAGATGATCTAAAGGCCCTTTCTGATAGTGGGTCTCAACTCACAAATAATGGCACCGGGTTCACCTCTTTAAAATAAAGGCTGGCCAGAGCTGGATGGATGGACTTATTTGGCTGACACCTTTATCCAAAGCGACTTTGAGATATGACAGGTTACATTTCTTTCCTTTTTCCAACTGGAGTACAGACAGGTCAAGTGACTTGCTCAGGGTCACACAGCGTCAGTGGTGGGATTTGAACTCACAGCCTCAGGGTTTGAAGTCCAAAGCCTTAATCACTGCATGCCACAAAAAGAAACTGGTGCATTGGTCAGGTGGCAGTGTGTGGTCTCTTTGTAGAAACAGTGCGAGCCGGTTGCCATTTTAACCAAGGCACTTTAAAGATTACAGAATGCTCACACGTGCAGTGGTTTCAGGGTCTGCAGGGGACACCGTGTCACAAACACCTACCCCAACCCTTCAAGAGTTTCTCGATTAAGCCTAGGAGACAATGGGAGGAGGTTCAAAGCGTCCACGTTGTAATGGGCCTGCTGAGCCTAATGTTTGAAGGTGACTGGGAGTAAGAACTCATTGGCTTGAAGAAAAAGCTATACTACAGATAAAAAGAGAGAGAGACTGGAAAAAAAAAAGAAATGAGTAATAAAAAAGTGAACGCATCTGCCGTACTTGAGATGTAGGTGGATGGGTGGGACACTGGGCTCAGAAAAGCAGCGTTGTTTTTTCCTTTTGCCTACGTTATACTGTACTTTTTTCTTCGATTGTTTGTGTTCTCTTTCTAATGTATTGTGGTACGCTTTATAGAAATCCTCTGGTTATTGCAGCTTGCCCTAATCCTCACACCGCCTAACAGCAAGACAAAATACCAAGTAGTGCTACTGGACCAGCATCCAGGAAACAGAGACATGACTCTCCTTTCCAGGTTAGTGTGGTAAGAGATCTGTATCCATATTACAGGCCAGTCGTGCCGTTTACCTGCTTGGTGAAGCAGCAACTCAGTTCAAAAAGGGCAAAAAAACAAACAAACAAAAAAAAAACCCCTCACACCGTCTACTGAAGCCCCTTTCTGCTGCAGCACCGTCTAGTATGCTCACCACATGCTTTCATTTCTAGCTTGCTTTGGCACCTTCTTCGGTAACACAATTTTTCCTTGGTCACTAATATTCCAAAAAAAAAAAACCCAACCAAACAGTGTTATGTGTTCCAAATCATTTTACTTAGAAATAAAATTATTAAGGAACTTGTGTCAGCAGTGAAAATGAATGAGGTGCATCAGAATTTCAAACTTTGATGATACAGGCAGCGGGTTCAAACAGTCGTGGTCAGTGAAGTTGTTGTCCTTTCTATCCCACAGCTCAGTGAAATAAGCACTCGTTGTGTTTTTGCTGCTTCCAGCTATGAATAAATTTGGATTTTACATTTTAAAACAAATCACCAGAAACAAGTACACTCTGCACCTCACATATGTGTTACACTCATCCACTGACCCTGACTGGTAAAAAGTAATAAAAAGCGGACTAAATGATCTCATTAAGTAAGCAAGTGTTTTTTGCTTTTTTTTTAATTGCATGATGGTTGTATTTCTGTTTGACTTGACATACTGATATTTGTGTTATTATGCACGGCTGGAGGAGCCACGAGACAGCAAAAGCGGGCCCTTTTATGGGGTTGAATGATGTGTGTATTGTTCAAAGACTGAAAAAAAAAAATGTCCCCAAATGACTTACACAAAGACTATAGAAATATGCTAAACAACCAAAACCTAAGTGCCATTCCTTGAATTGAAAGAATTCAAAAATGTTGAAATGTAGCTTAAAGCCAGTAACTGAATAGGTTCCCATGCTGTAAAGTTGTATTATGAAAAAGTTATGAAAAGGCAACACGGAAATCTATTGCTCAGGTTCGCACTGCACGTGAGCTCTGGAGAGTAAACACCACATCTTTTGTGCAAATGGGTTAAATTAAAATTTGATCCTGGCCGTGTTTGCATCATTCCCTAGTTTCAAGTGCTGCCTAGTTTGATTTTGTTGCTGTGTTCTGTTGACTTGGTGATACTGTGTAGGTAGTTTTCAGCTTGAAAGCCTTGTCGCCATGACATTTCATAAGATCTGTGCCTTTTCCATCCATATCTACCCACTCTCTTCCACAGAAATAAAGAAGCCACTCAGGTAACGTCGAGCTCCTTACTGAAAGGCAAGGTCATCATACAAATTTAACCATGTCGTCGTAAACCCATCATCACTGTCAAAGACACCCAAGCAACAACGTGTAAATGTGCAACGCAATTCCGAGGTAATGCAGTTCACTTGGAAAGACAGTTCAAATCATAAAAAAAAAAAAAAATCAATGAAACAATAATGACCGCACTCAGTATGCCTGAAAAATGATGTTTTTACATTTGAACTTGAAGACTTACACGGCACTGTAATCTCAATACAACTCTCAGCCCCTCAAAAATAAAGTGAAATCCCATGACACAGCTTCATCTGGACCTCTTTCCAATAAACAGTCAACAGGAAGGTAGCAAGAGGTACACCGAAAGACTTAATTTATATGCTCTGGCTTAAGCCACGTTACCTAACACTGCAGTAAGGAAAAAATATCAGTCATTCTGGACAAGAACGTGAACAACAACTGAGCGGTGGTCCCTAGAGAAATCAGCATTAAAGGGGTTAAAGACACAGGGCCCTTTTTTCTCTTTTCATTTAATGGCTCATACTAAATTTATTTCGTAACTCTCTTAATCTAGAGTACACAACATTCCCATTAGCATAACCCAGCCCCCTCATAAAAATTCCAGCTAGTTTAATTAAAAAATGTAAATTTACTGTCATCTTAGAAGCTGCAGAATTAGGACGGCAACAGCATTTTTTATTGCTTAAGACATCAAATTGATTCAGTTATTACTAAATTGTGGTTAAGGTTATTGAGGGCTACAGACTTTGGATTGTCTTTCCTCTCCATTTAATCTGTACTTCATCCATTTTCCAAGGGCTCTGTGAAGGTAAAGCCACCATGTTTTAATCAGACAAATCTTGATAAGAGAATGCAGTCCCAGTTTATTATGAGTCATAAAAAGGCTCCATCAACAATGATATATAAAAATGAAGAAAAGACTACAGTATGAGAAACATTGGCATAAGAGATAAAATTCAAAGTTAGCAAAGGACACAAAATTTAGAGGACATAATTGAGCAAAAAAATACATAGTATTTTTAAGTTTGTTTCAGAGTTATTTTAGGATGTGATATGCAAGTCCTTTTTACAAAGTTAAACTCTACAATAAAAAGTTCAAATTTCTACCTGTGGCTTACTACAGAATTTAAAAAAAAATGATTCTTCAGTAAGAAATTTTAAATGTCCAGAAGCTTCATTTTGATAACACGTGATGTTATATCAAAAACTGCATTTTAAATCAAAAAAAAAAAAATCATGATCAATTAGGATTATATCAAAAAATAGTTTAATACACTTTATACAGGATTTTCTGCACGTATGCAAAATATAAGCTGTGGAATACAGAATTCAGAGAGACATTAAGGGTGAAGATTGGAAAAAAAAAAAAAGAAGAAAACAAACACACTCTCGGAAACTGGGAGCCAGGTGAACAGATACCAATTTACAGCGTCCCTGAGGTGGAAGAAGAAAAACAGAGCAGCACTCGCAATATTTGATCAAAATTACAAAGTCACTTTCCCTTTAGGGCATCCAAGGTTGGGAGATAATGATGTTATAATAATAATACAAAAAAAAAAATCGTAAAAAACAAAATGTCATAGATGGCACCAACAGTTTTCAAAGTCTGAAAAAAAATAATTTCGGCAAAGTAGATGCCAAGCATACAGCACACAGAAAAATATCAAAAAGTTACACCCATTATTGGGACTCCAGCCAGCATAAAACACCCTAAATTAAAAAAAAAAAATAAAAAACTACTAAATGCAACAGATTTGGTCTCTTAATATGAACTTTTTTCTGACTGCCAGGAGTATTGCTAAAATGGAAAGAAATGAATACATATAAATATTCTACCAAAATAAAGTTAACAAAGTGACAAAGCTTGACTGGCTGTCAGTATCTACAGTATGTGACTAAACTCGGAATATCTTCTAATCCTCTTTGATGTTACTATTGCTACACTAGAGAATTATACAAAAAAAAAAAATATATATATATATATAAATATACATATATATTATATATACACACAGGTGCCACAAAAACACATCCGACAAAGATTTGCTTTCATTTATTTCACACAGACAATCAAACAATAACTGTTAATACATTGCTTGTGGACATTTTGTTTGTGCCATACCTCTTAGCAACAAACTCCTGAGGCTGTTTGACTTTAGCAATAAGCAGTTAAAAGCCACCCCTACCAAGTATATCACACCCATGAAACCATGTCCTCCAACACATTAAGAATACTTCTTAGACAAAAACGGCAAAACTTCATTCAATTAACTTTGTTTTGTCATTTCTGAGGACACATACACACTGATGCATTTACAAAGCCCACGTCAAGAAAAATCATTATAAATTTCATCTCAAATATGTGTTTTCTACCTCTAAGTATTATGTACATACTATGTATGTGTGGATTTAAGAATAACAGAATTACTTTTGTGTGTGTGTGTGTGTGTATGTATATATAAATATATATATATATATACATACAAACATTATATAAATACATACATACATACATACATATTTATTATATAATAAAGTACACAAAGGATGTGTACATACCTACTACAACTGCAATTTGACAAACCAATATAAAATGAACACATACAAACTGACAAAATCATTTGGTGCCTAACGTTTGACAAAGTATAAAAAGACTGACTTGAAATTGTGCGTTTATTTGTATTAAATGTTTTTTTTTTTTTCTTAAACGAATGTTATACAACCGACTTCTGAATAGGCGGACCGTGTAACTTAAACATTCACTAGAATAAAAACAAGATCTCGATACAAAGGCCGTTTAATCGGTCTTTGTATACACATATTTCTATACAGTATAAACCGTTAACACGGGATACGCTGTAAGAGCAAATATAATAATCCTTAAAGCACAAACTCTGAGATACAGCTTTAGAATTCACATCTACATTAATGTGTAACATGTGATTGTAAATAAATGGATATTATATGTTTATTTAATAGATAAAGACATCACCATGCATGTCAGAAAGAAATGTGTAGTCGCTACCGTATAAATAACATACCGACTGTAACCACATATAGAAGGCTTCTGTCAAATATATATGTTAGCGCTTTAATACAGACTTAGCTGAAACTCTCTATCCATCACCAGATACACCTTATTATTTCTCCTGATGTATTTTTGAAACCATCTGTTCTCTGCATATGAAATGTAATATAAGCGCTCACAAAGTTTTCTATAGATCGGTACGTTAGTGAAGTAATGACAATGAACACAGTTCTTGGTTACAATAAAGTGTCACAAGAACAATTTCGTTTTCTGTAAGCAAAGTTTTAAAAAATGCGACTTACCATATTCAGAGAATTCAAAGTTAAATCCACTCAGGCATGTAACTTTCATAATATTAGTCAACCCTCTTGGTTTCAAGCAAGCAGAAATTAAAAACACGCACGCACACGCACACAACACACACACACACACAAAACTTCCTTCAATAATGGGCAAAACTCTTTGACATGCAGTCTGTCAATAGTTTGCAGGAAAGAGAAATGCTGGCTGCCATGAATGAACGTGATTGGCAACTCAAGGTTTACTCCGCCCCACGATGGTGGCGAGGAAGGCAGGTAAAACAGAGAGACGCGCACACGCACACGCAGAAAGAGAGAGACGCGCGCGAGTCGGCGCGCTCACACGCTGACATTCACGCTCTCCGGTGCGCGGCAGGCAGCTTCTGCTGCGGCTGTATGTGAATGAGCTGCAAGGATGTTACAGAGCTGCGAAAACCTTACAGGCCTTTTTTCCCACAGTGGGCTGGTCTTCTCAGATGAGCAGTGGACTCGCCTTTCAACTCTAATAGGAGGAGCATCTCAGCGCTTCTGAAGTGACAGAAAGGGGGCAGAACGAGAGCGGACGGCGTTTACTGTGCTAAAACAGGAAGATAACTACTGTCTAGTTAAGAAGCTTCTATTAGGCAATGACTAAAGAAACAGTAATGCTATCAAGTAAATAACTTCGGGTACTGGGATCAAAATTTACATCTGTGACTCGGAAAAGAGAGCCATTAATAAGGCATGAAAAATGATACCCATAATGTTCAATTTACGTAAACACTTTGATTATTAAGAAGCAGAGGTGTTAATAACAGCAAAACAAGTGGTGCAGACATATAGCTTTAACTGTATTCGTTTAGAAATTAATACAAACTCTGAAGTACGCACTTTTGTCAAAAGTAACGGAGATAATGTTGACTATTGCCTAGCATAAAATAATAGGAAGGCTAAATGAGGAAGAAATAACACATTAACAAGCTAATAATGTTTTTGTATGAAACTACTAACAATTTTAATCGAGAATTATGATCATTATACTTAATTAAATTAAACAAAAACTCGGTTAAAAAGTAAGTGAAAATCAAAAAAGCACAATAGACATCCTATAGAAAATGCTTTCTTTTATAATATGATTGCTGAACACAAGTATGATCAAATTCCTCACTATGATATAGAATGCTAAAGGCCACATTAAAATGAACAAAGCTTCTAAGATAATATTTAAAAAGAACAAATTGCATGTAAAACAGTGATGTTCCTACTATATCCCAAATCAATAGCATTAATGCCATTTTTAAAATTTTGTCAATGTGGTACTTTTACCCAAAGCGACTTAAAATTCACAACTACACAATTCTGTTTCAACGGCAGGCTGAATAATTGAAACAGGGTCAAATAGACAATGAGTTTGTACGTTTCATTTATACTAGACCGCACCACCTAGTCCCCCAGCACTGCACCTAACTCTAATAATAACATTTATTCTAAAAGTAATAGACATCTCATTTTCATAAAATCACAAGGCAATTTATGGTCATTTTTTGATGCACTTTGAACTGACAGCACAACAAAATACAAACAGTTGAAGATTTGTCTTCTATTTTTACTGCACACAAGTAACGTGATTTGTGTACAGTGACACCGCATATCAGTAGAAGAATTTACATTGGAGACCTTGTGATTTTAATTAATCAGAAACTTCTTCATATAGAACAACAGTATCAATAAAAAACTGCAACAGAAAGTACCACTGGAAATATTTTAAAAATAATAAATGTTGTAATATTGGTAGTATTATTACTTTTACTATTGATACCTTTATTAAAATAATTAAAATATTTGAATTTCAACTTGTAATTCTAATACACTGCAAAGACTTAGCAAACATGTTTTTATTTTCCTTTTGTCTACACAGACTTAACCACCAAATCACAAACTGCTATACATTTAACAGAAATGTGTAATAATTTCAGTCTGTAAAAATGTATAATAATAAAAACATTCATTTAGGACACAAAATATTATCAGAGAAGCTTATGAAGCATTTCAAAGTACACAAATTACACATTTAGCTTGAAGTTTTTATCACATTAACATTCATGGAAATTATCTCTTTACTCTCATAAGAGGTAACATGATTTGTACATGACAACTGTGTAAATCATCAGACTTGTCATATAAAATGCACAAATAAAAGTACACAAAATTGCAGCATACATTTTATTCATTGATTTGACATATGAAATAATAATGGAGGGGTTCTTTTGGTAGGAAGAACATCCAAGTGATTAAAATAATCAGCTGGAACCCATCAGGGATCCCAATGCCAAAGTGCAGTGACGGGGACACTGTGCTCTAAAAATTGGTGCCACCCTTCAGATAAGACTTAAAACTGAGGTCCTGACTCGCTGTGGTCATAAAAAAAAAATCCCTGGGCATGCTTTGAAAAAGAGTAAGGCGTTTCCAGATGTCCTTGCTAAATTGCCCACCATGGTCTGGTTATTCCAGCCTCCTAATTATCCCCTGTCCCTTATTGGCTAACTATCTCTGCCACTCCTTCACCATCTAATATCTAATTGGTGGCGAGTGTACTGGCACAAAAATGGCTGCCATTGCATCATCCAGGTGAATGCTACACACAGGTAATGGTTGAAGTGGTTTACCACTGACTGTTTAAGGCGTGTTGCATAGGTTAGAAAAGCACTATATAAATGTAATTCATTATTATTATGATATATTTTTATGATATATATATGAGATGTATAGGGATTGGGTTTAATTGGGTTTAAGTCCAGTGTCCTTTTTCTGTCTGGGTCGACTTTGTGTTTGGGTTTTCTCCGCATAAGTGTTTATCCACCAATATCTCAAAAATGTCTCTGTTAGATTAGCTGACGACAGTAGACTGCCCTGATATGAATGAATGTGGGTGGGTGGGTAATAGTGTGCTAGTGTGACCGGTGATAGGCTGGTACCCTGAGTTGCTTTCTGCATTGTGCTTAGTGATGCTGGTTTAAGCTGCAGTTATTCACAAACTTAAATTTGTATAAGAGGGCATTGTAACTAAATAAAGGACTAGTTGTATGAGGTTACCTGTAAAGTCTTATGAGGATCAAAAATATCTTTTTCATGTTTTAGGTTATATCTGAACAAGATTTAAATATGTTTAAGCCATTACCCTTATTTCATTGTAAAATAATGATTCATGACCCACTTTTGTAGCTTTCAGATTATAAAATAAAGCTGGACCTTCCCCTTTTTTGTTAATGTGTCAGGAAAACAGAAAATGAAAAGAGGAAGGATAACAAAGACAAAAAGGCAGAGCGCCTTAGACTGTCTATTTTTTTAAACAATGTTATATAAGAAATTAACTATCTTTTCTTTTAAATATTTAGACCTGTTTGACACACAAAACAGCAATAACAGCATAAAAATGAAGAAGGAAAAAAGAAAATGCTAATTAAAAGCCTTGCAAAAATCTCCTGACTCCTTTGTAATGTGATCCCGCAGCAGTTAATTGTTAAAAAACATGCATTCCTGTTGCTGTGGGTCACACCCTCTAGGCCACATCTCCCTCCCTCTCTCCCGCTCTCTGATAAGGTATCACTTTCCATTGTAATTTTAGGTGAAATGATAAACTACAAGCCGTTACCAGGTGACAATGAATACTTTATAAGTCAAAGAGCTTATTTGCCTACCAGTTTCTTCTAGGTGTTTTTTCTTTCATAAATAGCGAACATTGGGCCTGCCAGGGTAATAATAACAATGTATATTTTAATACAATTGATGTTTGCTGTCAACAACATGTCAAAACTACATAATACCTGTAAAGTTTAAAATGTACTGTTGTCATGGCAAGTGGTAAGCAGTTGGTTAAAAGATACAGTACATACTGTCCAGTATTGTGGTAGAAGCATCTTAATGAAAAACTGAGTATAAATATGTTCTGGTTTCTCTGTTTAATGTCTTTCATGCAAGTATATTTGTACACTATCTATCTATCTATCTATCTATCTATCTATTTGTTACATAGTGCCTTTCATATCTATCTATCTATCTATTTGTTATATAGTGCCTTTCATATCTATCTATCTATCTATCTATTTGTTATATAGTGCCTTTCATATCTATCTATCTATCTATTTGTTATATAGTGCCTTTCATATCTATCTATCTATCTATCTATCTATTTTTATATAGTGCCTTTCATATCTATCTATCTATCTATCTATCTATTTGTTATATAGTGCCTTTCATATCTATCTATCTATCTATTTTTTATATAGTGCCTTTCATATCTATCTATCTATTTTTTATATAGTGCCTTTCATATCTATCTATCTATCTGTTATATAGTGCCTTTCATATCTATCTATCTATCTATCTATCTATCTATTCTTTCATGTTCACTTTTCAACACCATGCACTCTCGGTAAGTACTTATTTTGACAGAAACATTACTAGTCAGTATGCCTCTGTTATTTTTAATTATATCTATATTCAGGTATTTTTCATACATTAATATTGTTTCAGCACTGGTACTCCAGGTTTCTTCTCTTATCCCGAAGACATTCACTCATGCTGCATAAACTGGTAACTATTAACATTACTCTGTGAGTAAGTGTGGCTGTGTGATTGAATGTGCTCTACAATGGACTCATGAACCATCAAGGTTGGGTCCAATGATTCTGAGAGAGGTTTTGGTCATGCAGGAGTCTGATTGGGATTGCACAGAATTGAGACTGGATACATGAAAGGATAGGTTAGATAATGGAGAGATGGATGAAAAAACTACCGTTGTGTTCCTTAATACTGGCAGATAATACTATTCTGAATTAGCTGTCATAGTACTAGTAGTAGCAGGAGTAGTATTGTCACAGGATGGCATTACTCCCATTGACATCCCATTCTATTTCTAATCCTTCCTTCTCTCCTGCTCCACTAACTCCACTAACTCTCAAGCAGCCAAACCTTTGCCCGAATTCATCTCTTGACTCCTTGAAAATGAGTGAACTCCACAACAGTGTATGAACACGAACAAGGTATTACCTAAAGGGAAACTTTATATCTTCAGGGGTGTTAGGAATGTCCTCTGTCCCATGACCACTTACTATTATCACCATGTGTGTCTGCACCCCTGAGATTAATTCGGCAGTTAAAGGCAATCTTGATATATACCAGGCTTCCTGCTCTCCATAATGTGCATTAGGATACAACTTACTTTGTGCCCCAGTTTCCATCAGTCCCAGTGCCTGTTGCTCCCAGAAAGCAAGATTATAATATCTGGCTACTTTATCACCTTGAAATCTTAAGTCAGAGGATGGCACAATATGACTTACATCAAGCTCTTTGTTTGTGCCACATATACAAGTTTGCATTCAGACTAAAAAGTTCCTAAAATATTAACAACCTAATCATTGCCACTGGTATCTGTAATCAATTCATAGTCATTACTGGTCAAGAAGTGCCATTGTTGTCCTTCATCTAAGTTTAGTAGAACAACCAGGTCTAGGCAATGTGGTTCACTTTGTAGAATGGACTGTCCAGAGCTCTGAGTGATGTTCAGTGACTTTCAATTGGCTTTGTACCCTTTGTGCTTCTTTTATAATCATATCTCTGACTCGCTTATATTTTCTTGACCTTATGAAGAGTGAGTGTTATTAGTCTCACAACTTCATTTAAAACAGTTTATTCAGTAGCTTTTCACACAGGTGGAAGGTGGAGTCCATCAACAATTTATGTGACATCTAAGTATTTGAGCAAATTTAGGCTTCCATTTACAAAGGGAATTAACATTTCTGAAATCTAGTGATAAAAAAAGTTTATGATGTTTTTCATTTGATTTGACATTATGCACAAATTATTAAAGAAATGTATTTCCTTCTTCATCTCATCCTCAGTCTGCTTAATCCAATTTGGGGTCATGGAGGCCAGCACCTGTTCAGCAGTACTGAGCACAATTCAAAAAACAGCCACAGGGCCCACTCATTCACAGACCCACATTCACTCACACAGGGATCAATCTAGAGTCGCAAATTACCTAAAACTGCACATCTTTGGGGATGTAGTAGGAAAAACTAGAGGTGAACCAGGAGAAAACCCACGTAGACATGGAAAGATTTGCAAACTTCACACAAACAATGTCTGGGCAAGTGACCTGAACCTGGGATACGGAAATGAAAAAAGGTAGTGATACTGTCTTCGCTACCAAGCTGTCTAGAAATCTTTGTCCATTACAATTATATAAAATGTAATATTTGAAAATTCAAATTCTGAAAATATATATATATATATATATGTTACTGTCAATGTGTAAAATTTGGCATTGTGTAGAATGCTTAGGAAATCTGTAGAATGCCGAAAATGGGACATCAATGTGTAAAACGATTACAATTTAAAGGCAAACTGGCAAACCATAAAATACATCCACGAGTGAGCAATATTTCCTATAATTATTTTCAAAGGTGCGCTGTATAATTATGCAATTTTGCAAAATATTTTTATAACAGAATTAAATATGCGGAAAATCTATGCTCTATCGGTAGTTAATATTAGTTGATCAGCTGAGCGCATGGGAAATAAAATACAATTCATAATTTCATACAAAATAGTGCACAGCTGGATCTTGTTTAAGTCTTGTTTAAGTTTCATTTTGTTTTTCTTTTTTCATTTTCATATACATCTTATCAATAAAGGCCTTTTCATGACTCACTTTTCATATTTTGCCTAAATAGTATTTGTCAATCTATATAATGCCTAGGTATTGCCCAGGTATTATATACAATGACTAGGGAAAGTATATAGCATATTGAAGTAATGAAGACATTTCATGCTTTACCTAAAAATGTCACACATTCTATAGATTTCCCAAGCATTCTGTATGCTTCAATACTTTTCACACATTGCAGCTAACACAAATACACACACACACACATATATATATATATATATATATATAAAATAGAAGTATATTTCAATTATTTAAAATGTAATATCTAAGCCCACAAATTCTGAATATATATAGTCAGTCAGTCATTGTCCAACCCGATATATCCTAACACAGGGTTACGGGGCTCTGCTGGAGCCAATCCCAGCCAGCACAGGGCGCAAGGCAGGACCCAACCTGAGCGCCAGCCCACCGCAGGGAACACACCTAACACACAGTAGGGACAATTTTAGGATTGCCAATGCACCTAACCTGCATGTCTTTGGACTGTGGGAGGAAACCCACGCAGACACGGGGAGAACATGCAAACTCCACACGGAGGACCCGGGAAGCGAACCCGGGTCTCCTAACTGTGAGGCAGCAGTGTTACCACTGCACGACTGTGCTGTCCCCATATATATATATATATATATATATATATATAATAAAGATTGAAATGTTTCAAGGCACTGTACACAAATTATACCACAGAATTATTTTC
The DNA here is from genome assembly GCF_016835505.1 of Polypterus senegalus. Classification (NCBI taxonomy): domain Eukaryota; kingdom Metazoa; phylum Chordata; class Cladistia; order Polypteriformes; family Polypteridae; genus Polypterus; species Polypterus senegalus. The sequence goes on from NC_053159.1 coordinate 24,716,269, forward strand.
GTGAAAAAACAATACCTTTTAGTACAGATATAAACTATAAGGTATATGAGGTGAGAACTTGGAGTATTTGCTAATCTAATAATCTGACAAAGTGTGCAAGTAAATCAATCTGGATTTTAAGTCAGACTTCTATTTTCCCAGCTTGATTTTTCTATTACATGGTCATGTACCGTGACGGCCCTTCCCAGCAATGTCGGACTGAAGTGGGGACCCATCATTGGGACTGTTGTAAATACTGATGCACTGTAACACAATCTGGCAAAGAAGCAGCAGTTAACCTAATAAACACTGTGGCAGAGTACTACATAAAACAGAGAAAACTAAACCATGCTATCTGTTTGGGCCCACCTACACAGGTATTTAAGACCTTGTTTCATTTGCTCGCATGCCCACCTCAAAAGTACTGAGAAGCCCAGTTTCCCTTCTTTTTGATTGGGAGCCCTTCCACACACTCACTTACTGCTTCTATGTAAAATGTGACAAAAGTCCAAAGCCACTTCTAAATCATGGGAGCTCCTGAGTTTTCCATACTTCTTAAAAGCCTTGGCCTCTTAGAGAGCTTCTGGGTAATCTTATTTAAAACGGTCAACAGGTACCAATTCCTTTAGCATGCTCCCAGAAAACAAGCTAGATGGAAACAAATGGATGCCCACCACTCTTTCAGGACCTCACTTTTAAAAAGGCAACATTGCAGTAATGTGTCTGGCTTGCCCTCTGCCAACTTTCTTAGAATGGACAGAGGAGTGACAGCTGTTCCTAGTCATCTATAGGACTTCACTCAGCTTGGGATGTGCTTCCTTCCATACTTGCATGACAAGTAAAATTACCACAGCTACATGGTGTTACACGCTCTCTTTAATGACCTTACTGGGTCCTGCTCCTGTCACATGACATTCTTCCCCACCAGGTAACACTTTGCCAAGGAAGGAGAGCCAAAGTGCATAGAGTATACGCTACATAAACGTATCATCAGTAGACTCTCTTATTCCTGTGCTTCTTCACACATATGAGTAGTGTTTAAGATATACCTCTCATCTCCTTTATTGATTGACCTTTCCTCATATATAAATGTGCACCAGTGTAAATATTTGATTTTTTTTTTCATAGAAGGAAGAATAATACATTGTTGCTACTTTTATTTTCTCTTACACATCATTTAAATGTTAAAAAGCAGATTGCGAGGTGCCAGCTTAGACACCAGCAGAGTGGAAGCCTGACCTCCCAAGAGGGGGAGGCTCAGTCAAGGGAAAGATAAGGCAGACTTTTAGCAACCCCTTGCAGCGCACACAGGGGTGTGCTGGTTGGACAGAATGCTCCTCTCAAACGGCCTATTTTACTGGGACAAAGAGCAGGGTCGAGTTGAAAGATGTGAATTCTGTGGCTTTTGTGCAGTGGGCTTGCGGACCTGTCGAGTGAAAAAACCTGACCTTTGCTAAGAGTTACGAATGAGTGTGAACTCTCATGCTGTCTGCAATGATAGTCTTTTGGATGGGGGTGGAGGAGGATTGTTGGTTTGGGTTGGATGAAACCAATGACAGGGGCGAGGAGATAAAGTAATAAAGAGCGATACGCGATAAAGGAAATCCTGCCTCTGCCTTGCTTTTCATTCTTTTCATTTTGACTTCTGGAATGCCGTGCATTTTACTTTTTTTTTTTTTTTAAAAGTACTTTATTACCTCATAATTGAAAAAGCTCTTAAATTGCGTGAAAACACCTAACAAAGAAATTTAGACAAGGTAAAGACTTAATGTTTCCTGATTCACAAAACAAAGTTCAGACTTATTGCACATAGGTTCTATTATTTTAAACACCACAACAATACCATACAACACAAGAAAAAAATAATTCATATGAATATATTGATAGTTTTATGACAAACATACAGTACCTGGCTAAAACAATCTTCTTAGTTAAAGAATTCTTTTATTTCTTTTTAACTTAAACGAATGAACTAATTGCAGTGCTTAACCTACCTCTACACTTTCACACTGGAAATTAACCATAACTTGTAGTTAATGTTATTCAGACATTTTTAGCAAATAATTATGTACCTTTTAAACCCATAAATAAGTAATTCAACATTCTTTATTAGCTGTTTATGATTTTGCTTTCTTGCTTTAAATAAATTGACATTTTCACAGAAGACTAGTCACTTTATTATTTAGATCAAATTATGCTCAGGCTTCAGGCCTTAGGAATTACAAAATTATTATTTATTGTCACCTTTTCTGTTTATTTTTAAATGACCTAAAAAGAATTAGAAAAAATTAACGAAGAGAACAAAATGACTCCTACAGTACATATAAAAATATATTTTCTATGAGGTATTAAGGCAAGCTTCCTAAATTCCACTTTATATTGAGCCACTCTGCATGAAGATGCAAACAGGTGACCCATAAAGAAGCAGTGAAGTCCCAGACATTTGAGGATGGAGACTCCAATTAAAAGTATTATTATAAGCATTATTAGCATCGGGTACCATAAGCTTCTTTCAAAAGGAACCCAAGTGATGTCACTTTTTGCGCAATGGCCCGTTCCTGTGAATCCTGACTGACGTCATGTTTCTACCTGGTTCACAGAATATTGTTAAAGCATCCACAGATGGTTAAAAACATTTAGCATTAAAAAGAAAAGAAAAAGAGTGCATTTTTGAATAATCTACCAATAATCATTTTAGACAGATACCCTTTTCCCATTGCAGATGAGCAAATATTTGTAAACCAGCTATCTAATGGAAAATTATAGTGAAATTAGAGTGAAATTCATGATGGAGAAATCAGATTACTGCTAATTTTATTATGCCAGCAAAGCCCACACAGCATATTTTTCTAGAGTTTTTTTCCATAAATACCAATGCCAGGGGTCTTGGTAATCAAATAAAATTGAAATTCATCTTCCTATTAAATCCAATTAACTGCAATTTCTAAAGCCTATCAAAGATTTTAATTACTAAATTATAAAATTCTCTGAAGCTAAATCAGAAAAAAATGTGCATCCTTATATTTCAGAAAAACAAAAACCATAATAGGAAATTGTTTATCAAAAAACATATCCATTGGTAAATTCAATTAGGGGCCTGGATTTGTCTCTTTTTTTCCGAAGCAGTCTTTAGACAAACAAAGCAAAATCACTTTTGGGTTTGAGGGCTCCACATGCCGGCTCTGCAGGTCTCAAAGATACTCTTGTCAAGTTGCCAGTTCTGTTTATTTCATGGACTTTTGTGGCACAATAATGTTGGCAGCACCATTCGAGGAGTCTCTCTTTCTCTCTCAGAGCAACACAAAAATTAGGGTTACTTTAGTAACAATATTATTCTTATAAAAATGAAGCAATCTGACAAACAATGGGTAAAAAAAAAGCAAGTATATGTTAAACAGCTTTCTGAGTAGTGTGTTTATTATTAATTATATAGGCTCACATAATGGACCGTCCTCTCAATTTCATGTACTGAAACTGCAGGAAGATTTTAAAAAATAATAATATAGACCAGTGTTACCCAAACTCGGTCCTGGGGACCCCCTGTGGCTGCAGGTTTTTGTTCTAACCGGATTCTTAATCAGTGACAACACCTGATAACACTGATTTCATTTAATTAGCTGGGTTTTTTTTTCTTTTATTCGACATTGAGAAAAGCACAGCAGCATGATTTTTACATTTATAAGACATTTATAAATATTTGTGCTTTTGCTATAGATTTAAATGCTTAACTCTCTTTTGTTGATTTCATTATACTTTGCCCTTTCTCTGTGCAGTTTTTCCCCATTTGTTGTATCTTAATAATGACAATTTAAAACAAGCAGATCAGACACCCAGGCAAACAACACTAAATAATCAAAGGCTACAACTACTTTAGAGTCAGACCCACTAATTAGTAAATAATGGATTAATTAAACAATTAGAACACCTAGAAAAGTAGAATGAAAATCAAGATGAAAATACTGTTAAAAAGAAAACAAAAAACATTCCTATATAACTACTTGGTACATTTTAATTTTTTTTTTTTGGCAAACTTAGTTTTCAAATTTCTATATTGTTCCCTAAACACAGAACTTGGGAAATATCAGTTCACTTAATTAGCCCAGGAGTTCAATTAAAAAAAGAAGCTGGTTGGATCAAAAACCTGCAGCCACAGGGGTCCCCAGGACCGAGTTTGGGAAACACTGATATAGACTATGTAGTATATCGCAAATATTAAATAACAAATATTTAGTAAGCTTAAGTAGAATTGAATGAAAGTGCTTGAAATAAGAAAAATAAATGCAAAAGGTGAGCAAATCAAAAAGAGGAATGAGCATGTTAAAATTCAAATCACAAAGAAGAAATTCTACCTACATGTTTTATATGCAAAAAGTTTTAGCAAAGTAAAATGAAAAGGGACTATGGTTTTGTTTAAAACTGATTAATAGCCAAAGCATTGTCATACTCAATTAGTACTGCTATAGTGACATTTTTTAAAGTAAGCATTGTAAATCACACCACTTTTATATTTACAATATCCAACAATCCTGTAATGCTGCATGACACAGTACAATTGTTTGTACACATAGGCAGTTAGCAGAAGGATATCGTTTTATGAAATCCAAATTCTACTTCTGTTTAACATACCGTAAATGTTGCAATGTCATTGTTCAGACATACGTGTGAAATCCACGGACTGCTGTAGGCTCTCTGATCAGACACATACCGTGACACTGCACATGAAAGACAGACAGCAAGGAAGGCCGCAAGTGTCACAATGGGGCATAAGTGCTACACCTATAAGAACAATGTAGGCAAATGGTGATAGAGAGCAGTGAGTGAAAGAAATCTGGCGCATGTAAAGCACCATTGTGCACAAAGTCAGAACTCATGGGGGTACTGAAGCTGAAGGTCCCTCCAGAGATCCGCGTACTGTGGTAAGCAGAGGTGATGCCTACAGCTGAAGAACTGTCTTCAGTTTGGGAGTCACGCCGGTCTCAATTAAGAGCTCAAACATAACTGGAGTGCATACTTGAAACTGAGAATGCAAGAGATTTCCAAAAGTGTTTCTTGCCGTTGCCTGTACTTATAAGGAATTCAGGTTTACGGTAAGGAAAAGAAAGGCATGCTTAGGGAGGCGACATCACTCTGAAACGCTCTGCGTTTTGAGCACAATGCTCTTCATGCTGAATGACGCTGCTTTATATGTGTCTGTGTTCTGAAGAGATGCACAAAGTTGCAGCCTCCTGGACAGGTAAGTGCCTAAATGTAGGTGCTCCTCAAGCAGCCGATTAAGGGAGTGTGACCTTTAGGGCGTATGGAGGGTGCATGTATGATTCTAATGACTTCAGCTCAAGATGTGGACACTTGAGTCGTTTATTAATATACCAGATAAGAAGATTAGCTGCTCCAGGTGGCATCCTCAGATAGCTAAAACTGAATACTGTTTAATTCAGTGTGCTATACCTAAATCACGCCAGCTTTTCTACACTTCCAGCCAGTTACACCAAGTTTCAAGAAGCCTTGCTATTTATTTATGATGACGAGAACATTTTTAGTGTACTGCTTACCACAGAAACGTTTAACTTATTTCCTCAACATGTTAAGGGCTTGTTGGTTAACTCCACATGTGTACTAAGTTTTCCCTTTGTCATTAGTTGTCAGCACATACATTTATCTATACTTTATTTTATTATACTTCTCCCATCCGGCCAAAGCCACTGTTACCATGACAACCTAACAGCATGCAGACCACACAGTGGGGATCTTTTTTAGCACCCCACACCCCCTCCGCCCATACTTTACAGCAAAGTAAAAGAACAGTGCAGCCCCACTACCCCTAACACAAAGCCTCGCCTTAACCGAGGTGCCCACTTGTATTGTTCTTCTCTGTTTCCCAAATGTCTTGCAGTCTTACAATTAACATTCACCGAAATTTTGATGTATCATGTACAGACTTTTCTTGCAAATGCTACGGCATTATTATTTACATCCATCTGAAAATATCTGCCTTGGTACAGCAAGCCAGCTTGCACCTACTAAATATTTTTGTAACTAAAACTCTAATCTGCTTTTTTCCATACACAAGGCAGGTATTAAAGATAAGCTGTTTTGTATGTCATAGGGTTGCAGATAAGGATCGAGCTAATTTTTAGAGACAAATCTGATATTGATCAACCTGGTATGAAGAAAAAAAAAAAAACGGGGTTAATCCCAGTCAAGTATGCAAGGTGGTAGATTAATACTGAATACGCAGAAGAAAATGAATAATATCTTAAAGGGAAATTTTCTCCTGAAACAACCAGCTGTAATTGAAACGTAGCCACCTGAAAGGTGCGTAAACAGGGCAACCAGATCCCAAGTTTGTGTACATCGCTGAGTCTGCTGTAAGTTTGATAGACAACACTGCACACCTTGATCCACTTTGTGAGCCCCTTCAAGAATAAGCCATACGTTAAGAAGAACTGTAAGTATTTCACAAGCCGGGATCTCGTTCGTGAACAGAGGGATGCCATCTCATCAGCTATCATAAAATGTACATTTTCACTGACTTCAAATGTGTTGTCACTTAAGTTCGGTTGAGGTCTGAACAATTTAAACACCAATCTGAATAATATCTGTAATTTAACCTGAGCATCCCATTCTACATACTTTGCTGTTCGAACCTTTGGCTATGGCAACAAATAAAAAGTTACTTCACAATTAAAAAAAATGACTCTCTCTTTTTAGCTCTTGTTTCATTTAAGTTTAATCAAAACAAACAATGAAAATCAGCATGCAATTTGTCTTCCTATTCATTTTACATTGTGTTCTGTTTGGAGTTTCATAATTGAAAAGTCCAAGTGAAATCACTTCCCAGCTGAGATACAATTCATCGCAATGCACACAACTCGATTTCCTTTGCACATCTGACTACTTTAGACAGCCATAATAACACTGAGGGTGATGCAGTGGGTAGTGTTGCTACCTCGTGGATCCATCATCCTGAGTTTGGATCCCACACCCAAGTTGTTAGTCTGGATTTAGCTTGAATGTCCTCCTGATGTGTGTGTGGGCGTGTTCTCCCTCCACATGCCCAAAGGCATGCTGGTTAGGGAAATCAGTGATTGTGTGAGTGGACCATGCGATGAAGTGGCCGCCTAGCCAGGTCAGTTTCCGGCCTTATGTTCCGTACTCATCATTAGGCTCTAACTCTTTTGATCCATAATTAGATAAGGGGAATGCTATGTCATGTAATATAATGATAATAATAACAATTGTTCGCCCCTTTTTGGTTACTTAGAAAAAGTAATAAACTAAACTAACCAAAATAATGCATTCATTTTCCTCTACAATTATATAAAGCAAAACAGTAAATAAACAGTAACAGCTGTCACACATGTGCGATTGGGAAACAGCTGAAGGGCCTAAATGATAGTAATTCTATGCCAGACCAGGGGGCGGCGGAGTGTGCTAACTGTCTCCATCAGTCTCTTGCAGACCATCCATGGGAAATCCCACATGGTTCCGGTGCCACTGATGACATCACTCCCGGTCCCGAAGACGTAACTTCCAGGTTATTTTCCAGCGTCACTGATGACATCACTTCCAGTCCCCGAAGACGTCACTTCCAGTTCCAGCGCCAATGACGATGTCACTTCCGGTCACGATCGCATCACTTTCAGTTTGGGCGCCGATGATCTCATTTCCCATACTGCCCTTTAAAACCGCCATCTTGCCTCAATACAAACCAGTTCTGTTTTGGACTCTGCTCTATGAACATCTCTGTTCAAATTTAAATCAGTTTTGCAACCAGGAAACAATATACAGGGGGCTGCCCAAAACGTTTATGATGTCTGTGACTCGTTATTGTAACACAGCCTAACATTCAGGGTTGTTGTAGTGGGCTAAAACCGATCCAAAAAGTACTGGAAATGCCAGTTAACTTAACCTGCATGTCTTTGGAGTCGTTGGAGGAAGACTCACATAAACAGATTTAGAACATGCAAACTCCATACACACCAAAGACCACCCTTGTGACAGCAGAACTAAAAGTTGCACCATTTTGCAAACCCAGAACTAAAAAATATATATTTTTTTAATTTGTATACCTAGATGTTCCTAATTGTGTTGACAGGATACAGTTATCCACCCTGTCTCTCTCATGCCTTCTTTTTCAATGACAAGCTTATGGATGATCAGTGGCTACATCAGGATTCAACCATGCATGAGAGAACCCTGTCTATCAATCACAGGTCACGCACTTGCAGATACTCTTAACAGTCATTCATACTGGCCGGGTCAGCTTGATGCATTTCTTTGAAATATTGGAGGACATTTCACCACTAAAAAAATCAAGGTGACATGCAGAGAACGTGAAAACTCAATGCAGACAGTAACTGAGCTAAAAAATCCTTCTCGGTCTCTGGAGCAACGAGGGAGTCGTTCTAATCACCGGACCAGAGTGCTACCCACACTGCACAGAGAGTGAAATGAATGACCCCTTTATAAGAAGTAGGATCACTTGCCTGGAGTTTCATATTTTGAAAATTAATACAGACAATTTCCTTATTTAAAGAAATCACACAATATAAAATGAGAAAAAGTAGATCACCTAATGGTATTATTTTGCAAAAGATATATAGCCCAAGCAAAACTATATTTGAAAATCCTCATTCATTTACTTGAAAAGCAATGCTACCTCTCACTCTGGATATGTATTTCTGTAATGAAATAAGTATATATTATAAATGCTGCCAAGATGTGCAGCATATCCAATCACTTTTACACTACAGTTTAAGTAACAGAAAATAAAACCACTTTGGCCAATAACATATTCTGAATCCCACCTCCTTAAAGGATAGAAAAGGATGAATGTTAAAGCCTACAGCCTTTAAATCTTCTTTTGATTTTCCATTAAACAACAAGCCAGTAAAAGAAGAACATGGGTGGACAAAGGGCTGAAAAGAGAGCAGGACGTTTAACTAGCACATTTGAAAATAGTAAGCAGGAACAGGAATGCAGGCCTAGTCAAAACAAGTGTGTCTCCTAAAAGGTCCCAGTGAGTACGTCTTCTAGATTGTTTGTATAATTCCATTCTGGGCACTGGAGATGCCAGGAGGACATATGGCCGGGATGCAGTAAGGGAAGGCTGGAGTAAATGGGGGCAATGCCCAGCCAGAACACATTATAAATCCTGTCCTAATTGGAATGCTTGAAGTCTACTGGAACCAGCAAGAGAGGACGAAAGGGAGCAGTTCACCTCCCATTATACAAGGTGGCAGTGTCCTTCATATAGAGTCCCAGTCTGGACACCTACAGGGCTGCACTTCCAAACTCCAACTCCCATGTAGCCCTGTGGAAGACCAGACTGGCATTCTATATGAGGGACAGTGCCACAGGACAATCTGTCCTCTGGGGCATGTACAGTAGATAGATAGATAGATAGATAGATAGATAGATAGATAGATAGATAGATAGATAGATAGATAGATAGATAGATAGATAGATAGATATGAAATGCACTATATAATAGATAGATAGATAGATAGATAGATAGATAGATAGATAGATAGATAGATAGATATGAAAGGCACTATATGATAGATAGATAGATAGATAGATAGAAAGAGAGAGAGAGAGAGGGATAGATAGATAGAAAGAGAGAGAGAGAGGGATAGATAGATAGATAGATAGATAGATAGATAGATAGATAGATAGATAGATAGATAGATAGATAGATAGATAGATAAAGAGAGAGAGAGAGAGGGATGGATGGATGGATGGATGGATGGATGGATGGATAGATAGATATGTGAGGTTCTATATAATAGATAGATAGATAGATATGTGAGGTTCTATATGATAGATAGATAGATAGATATGAGAGGCACTATATGATAGATAGATAGATAGATAGATAGATAGATAGATAGATAGATAGATAGATAGATAAAGAGAGAGAGAGAGAGGGATGGAGGGATGGATGGATGGATGGATAGATAGATATGTGAGGTTCTATATAATAGATAGATAGATAGATAGATAGATAGATAGATAGATAGATAGATAGATAGATAGATAGATAGATAGATAGATAGGGCTTTATTTGCCCCAGATAACATAAATAAGAGTAAATATAATTTTACAGGATCTAAAATTTCAAAAAAAATAAATTCTGTTAACATCTAGAAGCACAGCATCTGTTTAATCAGACATCTCCTCTTGTAATTTACAACACTTTGACCTTTTTCATTAAATTTAATTCAGACAGGACCCCTCCTATAAAATGTAATCTCCATAGAAATGTCCATGTCAGATTTTTCGTGTTCATTCAAGGTCAGGTGGTCTTTGCTTTATAAGGAATTTTTGACATATACTATATATGATGTTGAGCCAATGGATTCATCTACGTATCCTCAACTTTAAAAGACTATAAAAATTAGCATTACGTCAAAAGTTAAAAATGAAACACTGTTAAGTACAATACATGTTGCTTTTATACTTACAACTTACTCTTGATCTGTTTTAATTTTTTGTAAGGTCCACTGATAAATGTGTCTGTGCTGATTGTGCACGTGACTGTTCCAGTGATAACTCAGGAGCTCCCACTGTACACTGAGGTAACATTTAATGACGATATTCAGGAAGACAGTGAACATTGTGTGGCAAAGTCTGAGCCAAAAGGTTTTGTTTCATGACAGGAAAAGTCATCTGAACGTTAACAAAGGTGGAATGTTGAAATGTTTTCTAAGTCGGTTATTGGAACATGATGACTTTATAAGGAGATATTCATCATTAAGGCGAACCAAAACATTATGTTTTTAAAGTATCTAGTGAATAAAGATCATTTCTGCTCTTTTTAATCTTCATGTTCATTTGTTGAAATACTTATCTAGAATTGTCATTCTTTAGAAGAAAATAAAATTAGTTTTCTCATTGTTAGGCAAATAAAAGCTTAAATAACAATATATTTTGATCTTCTATTGCCCTATTTTCATTATTTCGAATAATTTTTTTATGAAAATCTCTAATATATTAATTATTACAAATATCAATGAAGACTTTGTACCAATTTAAAATTCCAAGAAGACATAAACTTATAGATGTTATGATAGACCATGAAGAGACTATTCACAGTACTCCAGGATGTTTAACACTTTTGAAATTTCTGGAATATAACAAATATTTTTAAATTTAAAACTGATGTTTCTGTTATACAGTACATTGATGAAAATTAAATCCCACATTACATTGTAATGGCATGAGAATGATCTCAGTTAATATTACAAGTAAAGTGTCTGTGATAAATAGAAAAACACACCATACAAAAGTTTTTTTTTTAATATCTCAGGTATGTACTGTATTAGCCAACATATTTTCTATTCATTTGTAAAAATCTGAAATAGACCAAATTTGAAATAAAATGGAAATAGACCCAAGGAATATTTGTCATTCCCACAAACAATTATATCTATCAGAGTAGGAAATCAAATAATTGATATATTTGTTATTTATATGGAAACAAACCAACCCCATTTTCAGTTAAATTTGATTAAGAAATGTGTTATAAAGTTATATATACTATATAAAACTAATTGTGCTACCCATACAAGTAATCATTGTAGACCTCAGCCTTAATGTTTGCAGTGCACTATCTATTGGAATGTATTTTGTAATGCATATAATAATAAAAAGCATTGCATTTATCTTTCCAACAGATGGCACATCACAAACATTTGTAATGATGAAATACATTTCTACAGATATTTACAATGGAAAATGCACTACATAAGTCTCTGTTATATTCCATTTGGTATGGGATTTGTAAAAGTAGTGTTAATTGTGATGTGCCATCTGTTGGAATGACAAATGCAATGCATTTTATTACTACATCTGTTAGAATGACTGAGACATAGGAAACAGACGGACACACAGACACTATATGCTTTTATTAACGTGGATATATACTTTCTTGTGGTGAATTGTAACATTAAACTTTCAAATACATACTTTGAGATGTTTGTGTTACCTTGTATAAATATGTCTCAACAAGAGAATGCCATACAATTAATTTTTAACCTATAAAACTAAACTATAATATAGTTTGTGTGAGTTCAGATGTTTTTTTTTTTTTGCTTCAGTTCATCTAAGCAACTTCACAATACTTTTTTTGTTGCCTGGGTAACCAGATAACATAGCTTTCTCCCTGTTGCACAACAATCAATTAAATTAATGCATTTGTGCTGATGTTTACTGTTTTGTATGCTTGAAAAGTCTGCTTTTCTCTAGGTTATCTACATTTAATTGTACATACAAATCTCAAAGCTGTAAAGAAAGTGAAAAAAGGCAAACAGACAAGAAGTGACAGGTGCCTCTGTCTGGAGCAGTGCCATCAGGAAGGTCCTGCCTGTATGTTTTACATGTTCAGCGACATGCCGGCCAAAAGCACACGCTGAAATTAAGCTTTATGTATTGCATTTCTGACAGCACTTTACTTTAATGCTCCACTAACAGGTCTGCGGCAAAGTCTGAACAGAACTCTCATCCCTGCACTTGAGCAGTTGTTTGCAGCTCTCTGCTGCACTGCATTAAACATTAATATGTCCAATGTGCACCTTTATTAATGAACAGCCACTTTTACTACCTTAAATACTTGGATGACTGCTTGCGTTTTCAATGGTTTTCTTTTCCAATAATTTTAAGGCAAAATGTTGTCTAAGGGGTGGCATGGTGATGCACTGGTAGCGCTGCTGCCTCGCAGTTAGGAGACCTGGGTTCGCTTCCCGGGTCCTCCCTTCGTGGAGTTTGCATGTTCTCTGCGCGGATTTCCTCCCACAGTCCAAAGACATACAGGTTAGGTGGATTGGCAATCTGAAATTGTGCTTGGTCTGTGGGTGTGTGCCCTGCGGTGGGCTGACACCCTGCCCGGGGTTTGTTTCCTGCCTTGCGCCCTGTGTTGGCTGGGATTTGCTCCAGCAGACCTCCGTAACCCTGTGTTAGGATACAGCGGGATGGATGGATGGAAGTTGTCTAAGTTTGTCTTCACATACGATACAGTTAACATACATGATATATTTAAATAAAACTGACTGAATTCTGTTTGTCATGGTTACGATTTACAACTTGGAACACAGACATCAAGGTAAATTTTCCTTAAAAGAGACAATTATAAGACAATGTTTATACATTTCTCTGGGGCAAATTATATCTACTGCAATGCATACTATACTTGATTTATTAAACATGCATTCTTATTATTTGACACAACTTGATCACTTTATCAATATGCATCACTTTTACATCTTGCTCAAAATCTCCCTAATCATCTTCTATATTTGGTGACTGTTTTAGCAATGAAACTGTATTACAAAACATTAAAGCAAAATATGACCACAATAGGAAATAGATAAAGGTTTACTTCATGAAAACTTAAAGTATTATTTGAGCAATAAAAGATAGATAGATAGATAGATAGATAGATAGACATGAAAGGCACTATATAATAGATAGATAGATAGATAGACATGAAAGGCACTATATAATAGATAGATAGATAGATAGATAGATAGATAGATAGATAGATAGACATGAAAGGCACTATATAATAGATAGATAGATAGATAGATAGATAGATAGATAGATAGATAGATAGATAGATAGATAGATAGATAAACATGAAAGGCACTATATAATAGATAGATAGATAGATAGATAGATAGACATGAAAGGCACTTGTCACACATGAGCGCATGGGAAGCAGTCAACGGGCTAGGTTCAAAGTGATATGCCGGAGCAGGGGTTAATAGAATGCACTAACGCCTTTTCTCTCTCTCTCTCTCTCCTCCAGACCCACCGAACAGAAGCCTGCCTAACTCCGCCTTCACTTCCAGCACCTCACTTCTGGTTCTGCCCCCTTGGACACACCCCTTCCTCCTCAGAAGCTATAAAAACAGTCACTTTTCCCTCACTCCTCAGTCCTGTTTTAGACACAGTCTGAAGTGACTACAGGGATCCAATGAGACCCACTCGATATTTTCTTCATAGAAATTTGAATATATGGGGTCTCTCTTTTGTCTTTCTTACACGCTAATATAATAGATAGATAGATAGATAGATAGATAGATAGATAGATAGATAGATAGATAGATAGATAGGAAAATCACTATATAATATATAGTTGTGCAAATGATAAAGATAATATAAAAAAGATAAAGTGTAAATGATGGGGAGCATTTTAAACATCTACTATGTAAGGCAGTGTTTTAAAACATTTTCAGCCATTAAAGGAATAATGACACAAATCAGACCACCATCATAATCTCTACCAAGACATTTCCAAAGTGAAAGACAGCAATAATTTGAAACTATTTAGGTTTCCTACTTAAAACATGCAGCACACCACGCAGTCCCCCTTATACTGTATATGTCCAGTAGGACACAATGGCCTTGATGGTAGAACAAATGAAACTTCCGGAATCAAACTTTAATTCTGATTCTGTAGAGCGCCTTTCAAAGACAGCACAATGCCCAAACACTTTACAAAGCCCTTCCTTGATACAAAGGTATGAAGTGAAACATGTGCCATGCTCTACATAACAGTAGATATGCTTGAATAGTTTCTTTCAAAGACAGGGATCAGCTGGAGAAAGACCACCACAGATAGACAGTCAGTCATCCCTATGATCCTGTAAGAATGTCTTTTTTGAAATGCACCACAGTAGCGATGATCCTTTAGGCCATACTTAAATGACAGAGTTGAACAGAGCTAGACAGACAGAAACAAGATCAATTTCCCAAAAACTACTCAAACTTCCCAAAGCAGCCCACTTTTCTGGACCCATACCGCATATACTGTAAACACAGATGTACCAAGTGAGTGGCCTATCACTTCTGTAATACTAGGAAGCTTGCAAATATATTTATGGAAATAATAAAGGTCAATAGAACAAAAAGTCCTTTAGCCAATTTTGTAGCCTACTAAACAGAAAAGGTTAAATATTACTCATCTCTTCCTATTGAAAAAGACACTAGGTTTAGGCAATAAAGAAACATTTAAGCAAATTTCAAGTTTTCAAAATGCCTGATGGTCTGAGCTAGCCTTTGTGTGGAAATAATGAGACATTCCATCTTTGGAAGATGTACTTTTCCTAAAGAATTGTTGATTGCTGTCTGTCCATTATTCTGAGAGATTATGATAATATTCCACATTGTGCGCAGTGTGATGCACTGGAAATTCAATACTCCAAAGGTTAATGCAATCAATTAGGATGACAAAGGAGTAAAGTAAAACCCTTCTGCTTGCTGAAAGAAAGCCGTGGGTGAGAGTGAAAAGGAAGATATCGAAAGCATGAATAGAAGGGGAAAAAGGAAGAAAACTGCCATCCATCCTTTGCAATTGTACACAAATACACAGTCCTACAGTACTTGTGGAACAATTAAATCGGCTCCCACTTCAAAATATGTACAGTAGTTAGCACTCACACAGAAGCAGATTTTCTTTTGATGGTAAGCGGATGTATTACAAGCAAAGAAAAGGAAACCTCATTTTAGGAATATTTTTCTTTTTGTGGTCTAAGGGAAGTTTTGTACAACTTTTTAGGAGGGTACATTTTTGGTATTTTCTGCCTTTATTTTTTGTTGTTTTCGCATGTTCTGTTCAATGCCTTTATTGTTTTGGAAAACATGTAAACAAAAGCAAATGTGTAATTATACAAATCCTAGCTTCTATTTATGACAATGCTGACAAACATTTATAATTCATGCAGTGAAACTACAATACAGATTTTTAGCTTCAGTTGTGTGCCAGCACCCGGCCCCTGCCATCTTAACTCTTGCCTCGGTCAGGTCACACCTTAATCTGATATCATGGTTTGGAGCACATAGTACCAGCAGTATACTGTGTTGGTCTCCTCTGAAACAACAATTCATTTTGTGTCTACCAAAGCAGCTAAACATTTAGGTTCAATATTTAAAAATACCTCTTGTGGCAATTTAACAATAGCTAACTAAATATAGGGACCGAGTGGTGGCTCTAAGGCTAGGGATCTGCCCCAGCACTCAGATGGTTGCTGGTTCAAATCCTGTAAATCCCAGAAGTGATTCTACTCCATTAGACCCTTGAGCAAGGCCCTCAACCTGCAATTATGTCCTCCTGAGTAGGACGTTAATCTGCAGCCAGTCCTGCGAGCAGGTCCTCCAACTTATAGGGAAAACGTGGGCACTCCAGTCACCGGAACAAACCTCTGACACTTGTTCCGGTGTGCTGCTGAGGTGTCACCTGCTGCACTCGGGTCCCAAATCCACGTGCTGGCTGTGACAACATGTTATCAGCACAGGCTCCCAACCCCTCTCTCTCTCTCTAATTGAATAGATATAACCTTTATCACTTAAAAATCCTCAACTTCTCAATCCATTAGAGTGTTGTTTCTAGGCAAACCTGATTAGAAAAGTGAAAGAGTATACAAACCTCTTCTCTTTAAAAGTGCTAAGGGTGCTCAGTGCTGCATGATGTTTTAGAGGCTAAATGGGTGAATGGCCAGAGTCTTGTGTACTGCTAAACAATCAGGACAGAGGATATCGGTAAGCTGTGCACCTAACAATGACCCCTGACTTTGAGGGCCCCACAGAATCTAAATTTGTCTTCTCCGTTCATTTATATGGGTATGTGTGTACCCTAATATGAGTTTGATTTTGTAACAGGCGGCCTTGGCCATTACCCAGCCGGGATGCCAGCTGGATGGAAGGACCGTGGGAGAGAGCATCTCCGAGGCACTACCTCCCTTGGGATACTAGAGGGCGGTCCTCTTGGGTGGCTGTGGCATCACAAATTCTCGCAGGGCACGCTAGGACTTGGAGTTTGGCACAGCCCTGTTGAGTTCCGTGGGGGCTGCCAGGGGGAGCTGCAGAGCCTCTACAGTGGACTTCCACCACACCTGGGAGTGATTCCAGGTAATACTGATAAGCCACCTGGCGCACTCCCAGGAGTAGAATAAAAGGAGCTGCCTCACTCCATTCCAGCAGCCAGAGTCGGGAGGAAGAGGATAAAGCTTGCCGGGAGGGAGTGGAGGAGGAGAAAAGAGAGACAGAGAAGAAGGAAAATGACTGTGCTTTATGTACTTCGCTGTGGGGAGCAGAGAAAGGCGCTGCCCACCTGTAAAGAAACGTGTGTGCTGTGTGGCAATTCATGTCCTGCCTGTCTGGGTCAGGGTTTAGGGTACAAGCCCCTGTGGTTCGCAATTTGTTTGCTAGTTTGGTGATATTTGTGATTTTATTATAATTTATTATAAGTTGCTGGCAAAAACATGAAGCCTCTACTAGACTGGTTAGGCTTTTATAAAGTAAAGAACTGCATAGGACACTTAATTCTTCACAAGGTGGATTCACAAGGTGCTTGAAACATGAATTAGTTGTTAGTCCATTCTGAATCAAGAGTGTCACACAGTTCCTCCAAATGTTTCAGGTATACATTGACACTGTGAATCTCCCTTTCTATCTCTTCTGAAAAACATTCTTTTGGATTAAAATTGTGGGGCTATGCAGGCCACTGTAGTAAAATGAGGGTACTGCCATGTTCATGAACCCAGCTTGAGATGATGGGTAGTTGGGGAATGGCACTTCATCCTGCATGAAGTGTCTATTTCTAAAAGGGTGGGGTAAGGCATTAAAGGATAAGCTTGGTATTTTCCAAGTTAAAGTTATTTCTTCATAAACATGCTATGTATGCACTTGCTACGCGAAATTGTGTTGAAAAGTTAATCACTTTGTATGAATTTAAAAAAATATCTTGCCCGCACTGGAGCTTTACATTGCAGACTACGGGGCACAGAGGAAAAACTTAAAAAAACTTACCAAACACATGAATTTATGAAGACAGTTGTCAAATACTGATTCGCGTTTTGTAGTTACACACACATTGTAAAATAGTTTATACATGTCATTTCTGAACCTAAAAACACCAGAATTATGAGATTCTGCCATTTTTAAAGTACTGTAGATCGGTTGTATGCTCCGCACTTAGTCTTCCTGTAACCTTTCACCCCATCGGTGGATCATTTCCTCTTAAAAGACCAAATCACAGTAAACTCTTCATGTCACGTGGTTGATTGTGTTCTAAAGTTAATCGCTTTGTATAAATTAAAAAAAATATCTTGCCCGCACTGGAGCTTTACATTGCAGACTACGGGGCACAGAGGAAAAACTTAAAAACGTACCAAACACATGAATTTATCAAGACAGTTGTCGAGTATTGATTCGCTTTTGTAGTTACACACACATTGTAAAATAGTTTATACATGTAATTTCTGAATCTAAAAACACCAGAATTATGAGATTCTGCCATTTTTAAAGTAGATCGGCCGTATGCTCCGCACTTAGTCTTCCTGTAACCTTTCACCCCATCGGTGGATCATTTCCTCTTAAAAGACCAAATCACAGTAAACTCTTCATGTCACATGGCTGGTTTTGTTTTGATTTACTTCCGTATTTATATGAGACTTTGCATATGCGAACAGAAAAAATATCCTAGATTTTTACCACTTTATTAGTTTTGTAAAACTTGACTTGCTTGTATGGAATGTTATATGATTTTAATAAATTCATTAAAATAAAAAAAAAAAACGTAACTTTATCGTGAGAAAAACAGTACCAGGAATATGCGATAAAAGTGAGGATTTCCAGATCCCTTTTGTTGTCACAAGCATGTGTTGGAAACATGGACGGAGCAGATCAATACTTGACAGCTGTCTTGGCTTGAAAAATGGACGTATTTGGTACGTTTTTCAGGTTTTCCATTGTAAAGCTCCAGATTGGGCAAGTCATAGTTTCTTAAATTTATGGAAAGCCATTCATTTTAGAACACAATTTCAAGTAGCAAATTCATATATACTATACTTGTGAAAAAAATAATAAGTTAAAAAATACCAAACGTATTCTTTATGGAGATTGTTGTGGCATATAAATTAAGAGATCTACTGGGTACCTAGAATACATTCTCTATTCTCATTCTCTTACTTTTAACAAGTTTTTTTTAGGGTTAATACATTTTTCTTTTGAACGTGTTAATTTTTTACTGTGGCTTAGAATTGTTTAGAACTTTGCTTCACTTTCATTTTTTACTTTCATTTTATTGTTTGATTTGTCACATTATTTTATCATTGTCTGCTAAAAACTGTCACGGTACCAGATTGTTTTTCAGTGAGCACCGCCATTTTCAGTATCTGTCGAGATGACGTAACAACTTGTTAAATAACGTATTTGGTGCAACCATATTTATGCTGGTGCCATGTGAGACTAGGAGCTGTGCCTCTAGTTACGGTATTTGCCTGGAACACGTGAAGAAATTGAGATGTGATTACTTCAAGAGTATTCGCAGAATCATAAAGTTAGGTTATCTATGACTCCCAGTCGCTAATGCTATGCTTTCTAGAAATAAAAATCAACAATTTGATGCAGAAGCTGTGATCAAACAAAAACAAATAGTAAGTTGAAAAAGTTCAATAAGCCATAAAGATATTCCTCTTTTAATTAGTTTGACTAATTAGTACAAAGACACGGGTAATACCTCCATGTTCAAGTTCACAACCAGCCAAATCCATGATGTTAACCTAATATCATCCCTTTCTGCTTCCTACTGCTGGTCCTTTTCCTTGCCATAATCTAAAGATGTAATAAACCAGGGGTGGCCAACTCTGATCCTGGAGAGCCACAGTGACTACTGGTTTTCATTCTAACCATTTTCTTAATTAGTAACTAGTTTTGTTGCTAATTAACTTCATTTAATTTTTTTTTCCTATTTAAGACTCAGACCCTTTAAATGAGGGCTGTGCAGTGTCGGTCCTGGAGGGCCACAGTGGCTTTAGGTTTTTGTTCCAACCCAATTGCTTCATGAGAAGTCATTCACTGCTGATGAAGCACTTACTGCTCAAGTGACATTTTTCTGCTTCATTTTAGTTGTCTCACTTGTTAAAATTTCTGAACCCTTATTGCTTATTTTAGTCTTAAACAAATGTATTCATTGTTTTAACTGCTCCTTATCAACAATAAGATAAAAATAACAAAGGAAGCAGCAGTTCTCCATCTAGCTTGTCTCCCTTTCCACCCGTGTGTATTCATCATTCACTATTTAGTTTAGTTAAGTACTCAGAAGGAAACTGAAGAGAAAGTGAAGAAATAAAAATCACTCCTCCGTATTAGGCTTCAAATCACTTGGATGATCATCTGACCTTACTCTTATTCTATGTTAATTAATGTTGACTTATGTTTATCTTTTATTGTGTCTTCTATTTTTCTATTCATTTTGTAAAGCACTTTGAGCTACATTTTTTTGTATGAATATGTGCTATATAAATAAATGTTGATTGATTGATTGATTAGAAAGGAAAGAAATCTATGATTTAAGAGTTAAAACACTAACACCCGGAAATTAAATAAGATCTGTTATTGGTGTGGATTGGCTTCTAATTAAGCAACTGGATTGGAACAAAAAACCTGCAGCCACTGCGGCCCTCCAGAATCAGAGTTGGCCACCCCTGTAATAAACAGGCCTTTCAAATGGTTTCTCTGTGTTTGTCTGAACAACAACTGCTATTAATGTTGTGATGGACTGAGAGATAATAACTCTACTACGATAGCAGAAACTTAATAAAACCATTTTTAAATGTACTGTTTTTTTATGTAAAATGCATAAACACATTTTATTTTAGTAAGGTTAGAAATCATAAATATAAATGAATAGAAAGCTAATGACAGGGTCTCTATAAGTGTGTGTTTTCTCTGTGATAGACAGGCTTTCCAGCTAAAGTGTTTGGCAAACGATAAATCAAATAGGGTAATAGATTTATTAAGTAAATAAGGCAGTCTTGGCATTGTGTGTGACTTGAAGTGAGAAGGTGGAACAGAACGCAAAGACAAAGAGCTGTGCGCACTTGACTGTACAAATGATCCATATCAAAAGAGCAAGCCATAGAAAAGACAACTGGAGCAGCCAGCAAGAGTGATGGCAGGAAAAATGTAAGAAGTGCACAGCGTCTACTTTAAATACATTTACTTATTTGACTGACGCCTTTATCCAAGGCGACTTACAACGACTTTATATATTTAAAAATGCAATGTCTGTCTGTCTGTCTGCTTTTCACAAGAGAACTAACTTAACGGATTTAGAACGTTTTTTTTCTATAATTTGCTTGAACATTCCGGTTCATTTTGTGACTTCTCTCTTGCGCTAAGTATCATAGTTCGCTTGCGGTTCCTTATTATTTGTACGAATCTGAGAGAGACGCAGCAAACCGAGGGGAAGGGATCGGGGCCCTCCTCACTCATGCTCCAGCCTCGGGGCGTATCTTATATCCGCTTAGCTAGCAAACAAGAGAACTAGATAGATAGATAGATAGATAGATAGATAGATAGATAGATAGATAGATAGATAGATAGATACTTTATTAATCTCAATGGGAAATTCACATAATCCAGCAGCAGTATACTGATACAAAGAAACAATATTAAATTAAATAGTAATGAAAATGAAAAAATGAAAAAAAAAAAAAATAAATAAATAATAAAATAAAATAAAAAAAGCAGACAATAACTTTGAGTAATGTTAGCATTTACTTCCCCGGGTGGAATTGAAGAGTCGCATAGTGTGGGGGAGGACCGATCTCCTCAGTCTGTCAGTGGAGCAGGACGGTGACAGCAGTCTGTCACTGAAGCTACTCCTCTGCTGGAGATGATCCTGTTCAGTGGATGCAGTGGATTCTTCATGATTGACTGAAGTTTGCTTAATGCCAGATTTAGATCCGTTTTTTGTTTTATAATTTTCTTGAGCATTCTGACTGATTTTACGACTTCTCTCATCGCGGTATGAATCATAGTTTGCTTGTAGACGCGATATATTCGTGCTAATCCGAGACAGAGGCTGCAGGCTGAGGGGAGGGGGAAGCGTGACATCAGGAGTGGGGAGCCGGGCAGGGCCCTCCTCACTGTCCTGTTTCACTAAGACGTGGGCGGAGCCACAGGGCACGGCTAGTTCATGATATAATTGGAGCACAAGCAGGTCAAGTGACTTGCTGCTGGTCACACATTGTTAGTAGTGGGATTTGAACCCACCACCTCAGGGTTTGAAGTCTAATGCCTTAACCACCGCACGATATCTAGCCTCCCACCTGTCAATTTACACGCTCCTATATGTTGCAAATACTTAGCAAGCCCGTACGTTTTTTGGAAAATTTGTTTTACTTGGGATATAAGGTCATAAATTACTTAACAATTTAATTTAAGTGTTTCTATTGTATTAGGTGGCCAGTTACTACTACAGGTATATTACAATTTTATTCCTGCTTTGTTCACCACAATTTTTATCTGGATAAACCAAAACACATTCCTACATCATCAGATTCACTTCTTTCCTATTCAGAGTGCCAAATCTATTATGGCATCATTGGGTGGAAGGCAGGAACCAGCCCTGGACAAGGTACCAACCCAATACAGAACACACTCGTGCATTCATTCTGGGATTAAAAAAAGAAATGTCACTTAACCTAACACACTTATCTTTGGAACGTACAGTGAAACACCAGGGTACTAGAAGAAAATCCCAGGCAGACACGGGGAGAACACGCAAGGATATGAAACTCGGACTCGGAATCTGTAACCACTCCGTCTTCTAGACTGGCTAAACTGGGAAAGTCAGCACTTGGATGACAGCAAAGTAAAACTTCAAACAGGAAAAGGCAATTGCAAATGCATAAATGACAAAATAGAGCAGCTCATCGCTTTGGGCTAATATGAAAAGTCACAACATGATCTTATCATGATAATATTATTAATTCAATTGGAGATTATTAAACACATTAAAAAGGCAAATTACACAAAAACGTTTACTTAAGACTGTCCTTTTCCTTCCACTCAATTGCGTCCTTCGGAGTATATTAATACTGTAAGTGAAGAGCCACCAAACTCAGTGTTTGATTAAAGAGATGTGATGACCGTAAACTAAACTAAATATCTAGGGTGCATCATTATTAACATAGATCAGCACTTCTACCCTCAGCAATGACTATTTTTTTTTCCTAACTAATAAATAGAGATTATGGATTTGAAAACCCCAAATCTAATATACCAGAAGATCTCACTCAATATCCGGGTCATCAATTTTCAGTATTTATATTAAAGGCTCTTGTGCAGCAGGACAGATTTGTTAATATGAGCTGGAACTGTGACCCACCACGCAACGCAAAAGCATGAACTTATCATCTGAAATTTTTAAACTTCTAAACTAACCAGCGTACAGCTGGGATTATGGGTTTGCCAATAGCAGAGCAGATTCATATCACACACACACAGAAGATTCCAAAATTTAAACTCTGATTAAGAATCTTTGAAAAGAAAAGAACGACTTTTATCACCTGATTTGATGAGTTCCTAAGCTCTGAGGAGCAAATACGGACTTGCAACTCGCAAAGAAGATTTATATAATGTGGACTGTTGAATCAGCACGGTGACAGATTTTATGATAAAATGGCTTTAATTACGGGCATAAAAAAGTACATGAAATGTATATAAAGAATTTTCAGCCAATAACTTGGCGTACTCTGGGGCGGGGAATAATGAAGAATAAAGAACATTTATTTCTAATGTGTCTGGAATGACAAACCCCACTTTAAGACCCTATAATTACAGGTTTGCAAATATCAGATATAATGTATAAGACAGGAACTAACGCTACTTGAACAGCACAAAATGTGAGTAAGAATTTGCGACCACAAGAGAAACATTTTGTCATCTGAATTGATTGACTTCCACACTGCTGAGATGGGATTTCAGAAATGCAGAGAACAACCGACGCACATTACCTGAAGTACCGAAAAGACGAGGATCACAGATCGGTGCACATATTGATGTAGCATAAGCTGATCAAATCCATCCCATCAGTCATTCAGTATTCTTGCTCAGAAAAATAACATTTGAATAGTATTTACATCTTTACTATACTTGAATATTAGGATCCACTTGGGAAATGATGTGACACACCTCTTTAAAAACTGTACGTACTGTAAATACAGGGAGACTGCTTTCATTTTTTTTACTTAACGTTTCAACATAAAGCTGTCTTATTTATGTTGCATGTCTTTTAACTATGCTATATCTGTAGTTTTTATAAAGTGTGCACATAATAAGAGTACATTTAATTATACCTGAATATTACAATACAGTGTATACACATTTAGAATCCACTTTCAAATGTTTCGTTTCTAATTTTTAACCTTGAGATTCCCAAGAATAATGTCGATCTTGATGATTTAGTCTACTATTTAGGTCGGTGGATTTTTTCTTTCTTCTTTTCGTAAGCATATTAATTAAATTTTTTAAAGATAACTGAGATTTCAACTTTTTACTTAATACAGAACAAAGCGCTACATTACAATGTGGCCTCCATAATGTAAGGAGGGTTAAAAAAGAAACATGTAATTCTGGCTGCCGGTAACCAGGACTCTATGACAGCATAATAAGAATTTCACTTTTCTCATTCATAAGACGCAAGCGAAACTGCTGTAATTTGACCTACATCGCATTTTTCTGTTTTTGCATTTTCAGGGCCACTGACCACGTCGGTGAAACAATGCCTGAAATGAGCTTTGAAGTTTTTGCGAATAAAAGATGAAGAACAAAAAAAAAAATGCCCTCACAGCTGGACTGCCCAAAGCGAAAGGAAAAACAAATACTTTCATGGAAAGGGGACATTCTGTCTCCCACCGCTGGCTTCCTAAGGGTTCAGCTGCTGTGTGGAGAGCTTTCACCATTTTGGTGGTGATGATGGATGGATTCTAAAGGAACCCTCATTCTCATGTAGATGTTACATCATAAATATTTACACAGTACTATCGTTTCCATGTTGTCTTTGCTTGTTTTGACACACAAAAGAAACCAAGCAGACAAAACAAAACAAAAAAAAAAAAAAGGACAGTGCATTCAGAGTGCTAAACTATATTCAGTTAATAAGGATCAGGCTTAAGGAACCTCATTACAGACATTGCAGACTCGCTAATCTTACAAAGTCAAATAAATGTAACAGGCTTGTGAGTTTGGTTCATACAACCACCTGTCAAAACTCCATGTGTAGGAAGAAAAAGAAGAAGAAGAACAAAAGTTTAAAGTAACATTGATCGCTTCAAAGTTTGGATTTATTCTTATATATGCAATATTTCATGCACTTTTCACTTCTCTGTGACATATTCCATATTACGGTACGATTAACACACACACACACACAAACCTCAGCTCGTGAAGTAATGAAGCAGGCTGCATTCATATTGAGATTTTTCAGTGACACTAAGCAATTCCTTCACCACAGCGGCAACAGAGACAGCATGGCGAACATTTGGGCTTTTAATATTATGATCAGTGATTTATTAATCATAGTTCATAATGTCCTACGATGGTCTAAATGCACCTGTTTGAGCCCAACAAACAAACAAATCAACTATACACCATTAACTTCTAAAAATCTTACTGAAGCAGTCAGTCTAAGCCAGGCCTTTTCAACTCACACTGGAGTTTTATATATTGTAGCAAGTAGAATGCAGTTAGTAAATTATCCAAAGAACCCTTTAAATATGTTATCAAAGCTTTGTCAAGTGATTGCGTCTGTACAGAATATGCTGATAACCTCTGCATTATTAATTTAACCTAGAAGAAGGTTAAGATATGACATAAGAACATAAACTGTCTTCAAAGAGATCATTCACTCCATC
This sequence comes from Polypterus senegalus, assembly GCF_016835505.1. NCBI lineage: Eukaryota > Metazoa > Chordata > Cladistia > Polypteriformes > Polypteridae > Polypterus > Polypterus senegalus. Next base: position 24,741,951 of record NC_053159.1, read on the forward strand.
AGGCTTTTTTGGTTATTTCGTCCAGTTATTAAGCTGGATAGATAGATAGATAGATAGATAGATAGATAGATAGATAGATAGATAGATAGATAGATAGATAGATAGAGCACTATATAACAGATAGATAGATAGATAGATAGATAGATAGATAGATAGATAGATAGATAGATAGATAGATAGATAGATAGATAGATAGATATGAAAGGCACTATATGATAGATAGATAGATAGATAGATAGATAGATAGATAGATAGATAGATAGATAGATAGATGTGAAAGGCACTATATAATAGATAGATAGATAGATAGATAGATAGATAGATAGATAGATAGATAGATAGATAGATAGATAGATGGATGGAATTTATGTTACTTATTCCCATGGGGAAATGAAAATTTTACAGATGCTCCAAAAAATAAAAATGAATAAAACAAACCAGAGGTCCCCCCAACCACACATCAAATCTGGCTTGGACTGCAGAGAGCTGACACTCTCTTTACAGGCTTGCAGGTGGCAGTAAGATGAGGTCAGACCTCCTCAGATTGTGCCACAGGTTTATATTTAAAAATTAATATTTGGATAGAGCAGCGTCCATGAAAGAAATGGGCCTAATAAGCTTTGACTCCTTCTTTGATGTCACCAGCATTGAGAATGATTCATCAAAAAGACGTTGGTATAGAGGGAATCATTTCTGTTGCTGAGTCAGCCAGGATGATGTAAGTCACTTTCAATTCAGTCCACAGTTCAATGTCTGGATCACACGTTTAGTTACTTTGAATGTTTTTTTTCCTAGAAAGCAAAAGTCTAAAGATGCAATATTTATAATTTAATAGACACTCCACAAGGAGAGTCAGAAATAGCAAAGAATTAGTTGTCTAATCCACAAGCAAATGCATATTCAGCACAATTAACACAATTTGAAAAAAGGCGATATACTAATTTTGACCTGTCAAAGTGGAGGATACAGTATACTTAATTATAATAAAAGTTTACTTTTGGACTGGTTTGCTGAAAAAATAAGGAATATGTTTCAATGTTATTTTAAGAACAAAAAAAACAAGAATCCCACTCCATCTGAATAATTAAATGTCTGCTACTCCCTAAGGGAGAACAGCAACCAATGCAAATAGTTTCAGCAGTTTAATTGTCTTCTCATTGCTGGAAAAGGAAACTATTCAATTGCAAAATAAAGAGGAAGTCATTTTGAAGCCTGTGTAACATGTTCTGTCTACTGTTTTTCCTGATGTAAATCTTGCTAGAATAAGGATGACTCAAAAACCAGATTAAAATCCTCAACTCTTGTTTTAATTTAGGTAACGGCTCTGGAGTTGTGGTTGTTACAAAACAAGACAATGTTAAGTAAGGCTAAATTAAGAAAGGGTAAACCACAACCTTGTAATCAAGTTTTTAGATAAAGGGTAATGCAGTGTTAATTCCAGTATTCAAAATACAAAAGCACATCTTTTCTTCCCCAAAGTTCTCAGCACCACATGTAATGTTATGTGTGTGTGTGTCTTATTCCACGCTATTGCATTATTAGCCCCATTTCCAAAACTTGAGAAAGGTTATTGAAAACTCATCATGAACTACACGTTAGGGTTTAAAGGCCCACAAACATGTTGTTATGAAACAAACAATTGTTGACAAACAATTCACTAAAAAAAAGAATGCTGGTGAAATATTTAATAAATAAAATTAAAACCATTAATACTGGGAAATTCAAAACAGATGACTTCAATCCAAAGGAAAAAATACTCCTCTGAAGTATCCTTGCACATCATTGCAGACCTGGGAGTTTACTGCCTGCTGTTAAAGGAATTTCCATAGTTTTCTTTTTTGTGTAAAGGCAGTACATGACATGGTTTATCTGACCAGCGTGAGTGCTTGGACTAGATACGAGTGTTAAACTAATATTGACTTTATTTGTGTTAAAACACTTAAAAATTGCATCTAATAAGTATGCTAGGATTTTGATAAAACATAAACTATAAAACAGAAAGTGTAACTGGGTACAGGACAGTTTAAGATAACGGCAACCCTTAACGTATATAATAAATGTAATGTGTTAAAATGTTACTATGAAGGAGAGCATTTTTACAATTTGCACACACCAAAAAATAATTAAGTTTGGATGATATGGTGGCATAGTGGTTGGTATTGCTGCTGCTGCCTCACAACCCCCTAGCCTGCGGGGTCAACATCCTGCTCCATTTTCACCTAATCCGTGTGTTTTCCTGCAGGCACTCTGGTGTTCCTCGCACCTTCTAAATTCACGTACTGTATGTTAGGTTAACTGTCCAGTCTAAGCTGACTCAGGCTGAGGGAGAGCGGTTGTGTGCATGGCTTGTTTCCCATCTGTCTCTGGGGCATCTTAATGTATGGGCATAATGGTCGCTGGCATAGGAGCATAGGGGCCCACAATGTTTCAGATGCCTATGTATGTTTCTCTTCTGCTATCAAAACTGGGGCCTCAGCGCACTACTTTGCCCGGAGGCCTATGATGCTGTTAAGATGGCCCTGGTGATGTTGTCAGGATAGGCAACTGGCTCTATTCAACACTAATCTGGGCAAGTGGTTTAAAAGATGGATAGAGGGATGGGTGGTGGCACGGTGGCACAGTGGTAGCGCTACTGCCTCACAGTTAGGAGACCGGGGTTCACTTCCCGGGTCCTCCCTGCGTGGAGCTTACATGTTCTCCCTGTGTCTGCGTGGGTTTCCTCCAGGCGCTCCAGTTTCCTCCCAAAGACATGCAGGTTAGGTGGACTGGCAATTCTATATTAGCCTTGGTGTGTTTGTGTGTGTCCTGCAGTGGGTTTGGCACCCTGCCTGGGATTGGTTCCTGCCTTGTGCCCTGTGTTGGCTGGGATTGGCTCCAGCAGACCCCTGTGTTCGGATACAGCGGGTTGGAAAATGGATGGATGGATAGAGGGATGGACAGAAATTTGGCAAGGTGCATGTATATCAATAATGACATACATTTACAAGAATGTCTCTACCAATCTTTTAAACGCTGGAACCAGCCTTTAATGAACAAACTGACTCCGCACAGTGCAGAATCGCACTGGAGGAAGGCAAGCGACCAGGCATGGATGGGGGTACCAGCCCACTATATAGCACATATGGCCAATTAAGATTCGGTAATTTACTTCACATTCTCACATTTGGAATGCTGAAAAAAATCTGATTGCTCAGAGAAAAGCTAACCTTCATTAAGGACCTTACAGCACAGCATATAGCAGCATATCAACTTGAGAGTAAGGAAAGGCAAGATTCTCTTTTCTAGTGATTTCACATTGTGAGAGACCGCAGTTTGTGATTTGGCAGGAAGAAACTTATTATCGAGACTTATTATCGTGTCCTTCAAATCCAATATTCTACCATTAACAATCAATTTGCATGATATGCCAAATCTTTATTAAGCAGTTTCTATGTTTTAATAATTTGGCCATCTCACATTTCTACATAAAAATCTTATTTTGCAGAGTTGGTTGAACAAAAAAATAAACAAGTTAATAAAGAGGTAAATCTCTATCTCTAAATATATAAAATCCAACATCTGTCTGTCTATCCGTGTTTCACGAGAGAACTACTCCATGGATTTATATCTGCCGTTTTTCTATAATTTGCTTGAAGATTGAAGATCGTGCTAAGAATCAGAGTTTGCTTGCAGGAGCGATATATTCATGTTAATCCGAGACAGAGGCTGCAGGAGGAAGGGGGAATCGTCACGTCATGAGCGGGGAGCCGGGCAGAGTCCTCCTCACTGTCCTTTTCCACTAATACGTGGGCACGGCTAGTATATATATAAAATCCAACATCTGTCTGTCTGTATTCCTGTCCACTTTTCACGAGAGAACTACTTAACGGATTTAGATCGGGTTTTGTTCTTTAATTTGCTTGAACATTCCGGTTGATTTTGCGACTTCTCTCATTGTGCAAAGTATCATAGTTCGCTTGTAGTACCGAGAGGTTTATTTGTACGAAACCTGAGAGAGACAGACTGCGGGCCGAGGGGAAAAGGAGGTGGGACCTCAGGATTGAGGAGCCGAGTGAGGCCCTCCTCACTCACGTGCCAGCCTCCATTCAACTCGCTGTACCTCTCAGTGCATGTTGGAGTGCTCCTTGCCTCCACTTAGCTAGCGATACCTGTTTGTTCAGCACATATTATCACCTGGAGATTGTTAAGTAGTAACAGTTGACGTTTTTGAGAGAGAGATCAGAGCTACGTGTGTTTTAGAGGGTAGCTGCTCATTGGCAGAGATATCAACACCACGTGCTCTTCTCCCTATGCGGGGGAACGCTCTCCCATCAGAGTTGAACACGATCAGATACAGTGCCAACATTTGACATTGGAGCGTACCTGCCTTCCGCTCGGCCACAGATACCTTGCCAACTTTCTACATTTTTGGCAAAGAGATCACAGCTACATTCTCGCCCCTGATAGCAAAACCAAAAATATTGAATATCAAGATGCTCTTAGATACGAAAGCCATCAATATAAATTCTTCTCAATACTATTACATTTTTTTTTTACATTTTTTATTCATTTTTAAAGTTTGTCCCATTTCACTACTACGTGGGTGGGGACAGCTAGTACCGTATATAATACACACATACTGTGTTCACATTCCTTAACTACAAATAGATATAGCCAGCTTTCTCATCATACAGATGGAAGTATAATGGCAATTTTCACTGTATTCATTTGCAGATACTTATGGATCACCTAAACCTTCCCTATTCTTAGGACAGTGCCACAGGGTGACAGTCCTTAGCATCATACCATGACAGAAAGTGAAGCAACGGGTAGAGTGAATGTACAGTGTACATACAGGATATTATTGTTGTCACAACCAGCTGGGACGCCTTGATGGACCGGGAGGTGGCATGTACATCCTCTGGGCCATGAGGGGGCAACCACCCTGGATCGGAGGAGGACCACGGGAGAAGAGCAAGGAGGCTCAAGCCCATTGGGGCCCGTGGCCACCGCCAGGGGGCGCCCCGAGTCTCAGAGGGCCTGGGAATTATCTACTTTCGCCACACCCGGAAAGATGGAGGATGAGCCCTCCAGGGACGCCGGGAGTGCTTCTGAGTGCTCTCCTGACACTTCCGCCACACCAGGAAGTGTCGTCAGAGGGAGCACCTGGAGCACATCCCGGTGAGAATATAAGGGCCCGCCTGCCTACAGTCTGGGAGCTAGAGTCGGGAGCGGGAGTGGGAGTGGGACGAAGCTCCCGTTGAGAGAGGAAAGGCGGCCCACGGACATTTGAAGAGAGGCCCGGAGTAAAGCTGGTTAGTGCTGGGAAGCACTGTGTATTGTGTGGGACTGTGCATTTTGGTTCTGAATAAACGTGTATTTTGGAGAAAGATGTGGTCTCAGTCTGGTGGGGTCCGGGCATGTCTCACATTGTACATTCGTCAAAAAGAAATAATTACAATTAAGGTGATGATGTTTTGCTTTTGTCAGTGCTTACTTGATCTTACTGCGTATGACCATTATAACCACTGCTAATATTAATTACCAGTAACAACGCACTGCACGTTATACACTTGACTTGAGCATTCCTAGTCTTCATCCTCTTTCTCTGTACGTTTAGCATTCGTTTGCTCAGAGTTTGATGTGCTTGCTGCTTCCTGAGCAGCTCTTCTTTTCTCCGCCCTAGCGGCCCGCTTCTTCTCTTCTTTCGTCAGCATCTTTACACATTAAGACTGAATAAGTCAGTGTTTGTGTTGCAATTACTTAGTATGTTTTCTTTAATTTTTCACTTAAGCTGGCACTTAAATCTTCAATCTGCCTCAAGAATGATTTAAGATATGAAGAGGTAGGGGAAGTGACGGCGAAGATGGTAGGGATGAGAACACCGCCCATACGCATTTATTCAACAATAAAATAAAAATAAAAAGAGGAATAACCTTGGAGTTCAATCGTCACCCCAAAAGCGGATAGTAGACGTCACGTAGTACAAATTTCAGGTCAACAGGTCAAACGGTTTGCGAGCTACAGGTGATTTAAAATCCTGGACAGACAAATGAACATATATCATTATTTATTCATATTTTTTTCTTTTCCACTAACCAAGGGGATCTGACCATCTTCCAGGCTGATAGTGTTCATGTACTGCAGGTCAGTGGCAATAATACAGAATGGCGTACAGAGAGTCAGTAAACACCTACTGCCCCAAATGCTGCCGACTGATTTTTTACGCTTCCTACACACTACAAGAAGCTTCATCTCAGCAAGTCAAGCACCAGGCCAACCCTCTTCATGGCTGATGCACTGCTGCTTAAGTACGCTTCTCCATTTGCTAGTATGCAGACACCAAGGATTGGCTCCTAGGCTTGGGGAAGTAAGGAGATCCCTCATTTCAAAATGTTTCTAACTTGAACAGACATTTTTAAAAGTTTACATGAGAAAGAAATCACATTTTAGAAAACAAGCCAGTTTAATTCACTCTTCCCCAAGTCACTAGCATGAGTGCCAATGATTCTTACATAAGAATGTTGTGACATTTTGTGCTTTACTCAAAAATTTCCTGGCTTTGCTCACACATAACCTGTGAAATTCCTAGGAATGATATTATATTTTGATAAAGTAATTTGTTATATTGACTCCATTTTTTTTTTACAAATCACCTGGGCATTTTACCAATAAATTCTTCAAATTTTCTATATCACTGAAAGGGGCTAATGGCATTTTTAATGATTCTAGGTTGGTTGATTCATCAGAGGTGACTGAAAGGATGGCAGTGTGAGCTGTGAACTCGATTATATCAACTGAAAATGCAAAAGCATGAATCACTGCATCGGAAATATGAGGTGATGATAAGAACAGCAAAGCATGTTCAAGTGGAGAAAGTTCTTACATTTTCAATAAGCTAAACAAAATTTAGTTCTGTCATAAAGTATTTGCATTTATCTGTTTTGATTTTTTTGCATAAACACACATTTTTCTCAGTGAATGTTACCAGATCTTAAGCCAAGCCATAATATTAAAAGCAACCCTTATACTTGTTGCCTTTATGCAATACCCAATACTCCACGTAAAAGAGTAATTGCTACCTTTGATGGAACAATCATTAATGCCATGCTTTGTTAAAACAAGTGTAACCACAAATTTCAAATGATTCATAGTCAATGACGAATCTCTTGTGGTGTTGTAGAGGAATTTCGGCTCATTCTTCTTTGCCGAGTTATTTTAACTTGGCGACAAATAAGGCTTTTCCTTAATTTCAGGATAATTTATCTAAGAATCCAGATAGGGTTTAGAACTGGACTGTGACAAAGAGGTTTAAAAGAAAAAAAAATAATTTTCTTCAGCTATTCTACAATTAGCTACAATTGCGTTTCACTGATGATGCTCATGCTGCATGGTCAACGTTTACCTCATTTTTAGTTCAAGGTGGTGCATTTTACTGGAAAGTTATCCAACACCTAGCTGAATTCAAAGCCTCTTCAATAACAGCAGAGAGCATGGCTCTTTGTGTCTCACACCATCAGGCCACCTCCATTATCTGGAGAGCAGCTCTAAGATTCTTACTGTAAAATTCAGTTTTAGCTTTTCTTAGGAAATCTTTCCAGAGAATTTCATCCCGGAGCTATTAAGTATCATCGAGGCATGGCTCATTCTTTTTAGTGAGCAGTAGTGTTCCCTTACTATTCTCACTTGAATATCATCATGGCCAACGTTTTTCTATTGGTAGAGTAAACAATATTGACTTTAGCCACGACTACATGCTCTTCCAGGGACCTCGGTCATCCTCTTGGAAAATGTTGCACCTCATCTTTGAACAGATCATAGCAGGATACTCACTTTGCAGAAGACTGATATCTTACTGGCAGACCATTTTCAGTGACTTTCAGATCTTCTTTTTCGTTTACCGCTCCTGTTAAATGTGGTGTTCCTCAGGGATCCATTCTGGGTTCTATTTTATTTTCTATTTATCTTCATTTTATAGTAGCTAATTTTAGGAAGTTTAATATTTCTTTTCATTGTTATGCTGATGACACATAGGTCTATATGCCTGTGTCTAACTCTGCACGGTTGTTTTGTAGAACTAAGATCCAAGATGGCTGACAATTTTCTTGATCTTAATCAAAATAAAACAGAAGTGCTGATAGCTGCTCAGATTGGTTTTGGCTCCTTTGTGGGCTTCTGCAAACCTCACGTTCGTAATCTTGGGGTTATTTTTGACAGTAACAGATGAATTCTGTGGTCAAGAGTTGCTTTTTTCAGCTTCGTCTTTTAGCCAAGGTTAAGCCTTTATTATCTCCTAGGGATCTTGAGAAAGTTACTCATTCTTTTATCCTTTCTCGTCTTGATTACTGTAACTCTTTGTATTCTGGGAACAGCAAATCCCTGATATGCAGTGTGCTGTTGGACTGTTTTTCTGTTGTGGCAAGAAAGTTTGATTCTATATGTCCAATTTTAGCCTCTTGACACTGGCTGTCTGTTAGTTTCAGAATTGATTTTAAAACTTTTGCTGCTGGTTTTTTAATTCAATACATGGGTATGCTCTCACTGATTTATCTGAGTTGTACTTTATATACCAGCCATACTGAAAGCTTCGATCTGCATGTCAGTTGTCTCTTGTTTTCCCACGTACTAAGGGTAAAACTAAGGGGCACAGGACTTTTGCAGCTGCTGCACCTCAACTGTGGAATTCTATACCTCATTACATTTAGGAGTCCCCTCAGTTGAACTGTTTAAAGCAAAACTGAAGACATATTTCTATTCTCTTGTTTTCTGGAACCTTCAATGATACTGATGGTTCTTTCCTTTTAGTCATTTAATTTGTTTTCAGTTTCCTGCTGGTTTGAATTGTGTTGTATTGTATTTTATTCTATTTATGTTTATTATATACTGTATTTTATTGTAAAGCACTTTGGCTACAGCATTATTGATGTTATTTATAATGTGCTCTATAAATAAATTGACATTGACAATCCAAAATATTTTCCATTTGAAAAACTAGGGGACTCTGCGCCCTGCTCGCATTGCTCGCCAACCCTCATGTTGCCACTACGCGTATGGGAAAGCATATGTACAATTTAAACAGATTAGATAGATAGATAGATAGATAGATAGATAGATAGATAGATAGATAGATAGATAGATAGATAGATACTTTATTAATCCCAAGGGGAAATTCACATAATCCAGCAGATTGTTATTTTCATGGGAATTGTTACATATGCATAATAGAACTAACTATCTTACATTACAGCGAGTAACTAACCATAGTAAAAAATAGTAAAATGTAATAAATTGAAATAAAATTGTTTCATGTTGCGTTAGAGGTATTCGATGTGTTATACATTTTCTCTCTGTTTGGCTTTGAAATTAACACACAAATACTTTTTAAACTTACACTTTTACTGCAAAACTTCAGGAAAAACAATATTTGGAATTAACTTTTCATCAATATCATATTGAATTTTGATTCCGTGTTTGGAGTTACATCGTGACAATGCAACGTATAACTGCCTGTGAGTGAATATTGTTTCTTTCTCTCTAATTAATAAACCGACTTTTTTTAAATGTTTGTCCCTGTGATTTGTTAATTGTCAGAGGAAAAGCTATTCTAATGGGAAACATTTTAATACAAATGGCATATCAAGATCTCCTTTGGTGTCTAATGTTATCCCCTGAAGATGTACTACATTACCTTTCTTGACGCCTGTTAAAATTTTACATGTCAGAATTGTTCGACCAATTTTGAATACAACTAATCTTGTCCTATTGCATAGCCCATCACTCATACATAAATTACGCAATAACATTACGATACTTCCTTCTTTCAAAAGTAATTAGGCCAGTGGAAGACCAGGCGGTGTTAACGGTTGTAGATATTCTACAGGATATTGCAAGTTGATGTTTTCATCTTCTGCACCATCACCACCAACTGTTTCAGTATAATCTATTGATGCGCATTTAACCAATTTGCCATGTAACTGATCGACAGTTTTCGCGTAAATTCATTTGACTTCTCTGTGCTAGGATTGCCTGTGTACTAATTTCTTCTGTTGATAACCCTTCAGGATGAAATTCTTCATTATGATTTGGACATAATAAGTCTTCCTTTATTGGGAACTTAAAGTGAGGAAAACGTAAAAATTTATAAGAGCTGAGAGCGCAGGAACTGTGTCTGACAAAAGCATTCACACGAATGAGAGGTGAGAGGACCGTGGGTGTGGGCCGTTAACCGTAAATGGTTGAGAGGAGGGCGGGACTTGAAAAAATCTCTTGGCAATAGTCTTCTCTCAAGATTTTCTTTTAAAATAGAGAGATATGGCTTTGTTGCTTCATAAGACATTCCAGACATTAACAAGTTTCCAGAAATTTCTTTTTTTTATGTGGCAAGAGGTTCACTCCAATCATAGGTCTGAAGGCCAATCATTTCTTTATTAGGAGGGGATGTAACTATACTTGATAGTTAAGAGAATTCAAATGGTTGATCCTTGTACTGGAGTTGAGTTCAGCAGAGGGGAGGAATAGGATTTTCAAACCTGTAGTTTGCATTAACTCTAGACAAATGAAAGATGCACCAAAGCTTGTTCTTTTTTTCCTTGCGCTCTTTTCTTTATGCTACTGTAGCCCTTGAAAAATCTGACAAAATTCACTGTGATAAATATGTAATAATGCAAATCTGACAGCAGTGAGGAAAATGAAAGTATAGAAAAATTGAGCTTATATGAAGGTCTTCTCTTACCAAAGAAGACAGTTGAATAACATGCAAATTAAATTATAGGAAAGTATATAAAAACCGAGATTATAGGAAGGTCTTCTATTACCAAAGAAGACAGTGGAGTAACATGCAAATGAAATGTACTTGGCAAATCTGTCGCATGGCAAAGTTACCAGAAGAAGTGGATATCCCTGACCCTCCTAATCAATAGTACAATAAAGTAAGCAGAACTTTAAGTTCAAAACCTCATTCATCACTAATAACCAAGACAGCTATGCTCAGTTGTCTGCACCTTTTAGATTCCCCCCTTCTAAGATATCTTAAGAATTATTAGTCAATCAATTTAAATGCAGCGAACACTGGCTAGCTGAATTATAGTTTGACCATTCTATTAAATACATCTAAATTATGATTCAAATGATAAATGCATAGGTAACAATTATACATCATATGTTAGCAATTCAGAAGGAGACGATTAGCCACACATTTTACCTCATCAAGATAGATGCCAAAAAGAAAACGAGTGTCTGTTAATTACATTGTTTCTAACACCGTATCCTTACTAAGCACACCTGCTGGTATAAAAATTCCTGTCAGCTCAGGAGAAGTGCTTGTGAAATATGTTAGATTCTAATTGATGTGAATGGGTTAAACTGAAAACTCCAACTCCTGCTCCCTTACAATTCACCTGACACTTTGGAATGAGATTTGTGTTCTGAAGTAGTGTTTGAAGGTGGCATTCACACATTGTCATATTTTAAGCTTTCTAAACTTTGTCTTTTTTTCTTTTTTCTTTTTTATTCGCTCCAACTCCTGTGAAAGAAAAGGGCATCTGAATTTTAAAGGAGTAGCAACGATGGAGATGGGCACATAGTCCACCCTACCTGCCTGGACTGATTTTTGCAGTTGCAGTTATTCTTGATCCTAATTTTTATTTCACCCTATAAAAGAAAATACAATAAGAACACAAAATATTTAGAATTCTAAGGCATAAAAAAACATTTTTTGTGTCAGCATCACATAAGCAATAGCCATTTTACCAAAGAGAATTTTCATTGTTGACAGCAGCCTGTGGAAGGCGGTTCACTTTTTATTTTAATTAACTTGAATGGTATCAAACGGTCATCTCCTACATTAGTCAAATTCCCACCTATCACGTTAGACAGTTTTCAGTATATTTCAGCCCAGCTTACCAATGATGTGACATGAATAATGCCAATTTACTTAGAATCAGTAATCCTACAATCAGATTGGAGGAAGGATTTTATGAGACAATATGACCTTGCAGATGGTACAGTTAAATCTCTGTGTGCTTCCCTCTTCAGTATTTTGTATTTGGTTGCGAATGATTTGTGACAATTTACACTTAATGGAAAATTAATTTGTAATTTGTAAAGGATGGCAAGGTAGAGCAGGGGTTAGTGCTGCCTCGCAGATCCCAGAAGCTGCTTTGAAAGCTGGCACAGTCATCGGTCTGTACAGACAGACAGTTTACACTCCTTAATTTTCCTCTGGACAATCAGCTTTTCTCACAAATTCTAAAAACATAAATTAGATTAATTAGTCACTCTGTACTGGCCCAGTATGACAGATCGGACACTTCAGGGCTGGAGGGGCAGGTAATTTCACTGCCAAGTGTAACCCTCCTGTCCTCAATTTTGTTGTCCCCTTCTTTGAAATTTTGAGCCCTCGCAGAAGTGAAGAATGACTGAAGATGTACAACAAGTGACAGCCCCACTGGCCCACTACAACTGAGAGTTGGGGTGTGTGTGCCCTGTAAAGGGTTGGTATGCACTCCAGGTTTGGGTACTGTCTTAAGGACAATGCTGGTGGGATGGGCTTCACCACCCCAAGAACCTGAACCAGATAAAGCAGGTTTAAAAATGAATGGATGACTTTATTAAAAATTAGGGCAACTGGTATTTTGTGGTCTACTTGGTATCAGGAACAATATAAGATATAAGTTGCATGCATACATGGTAGGTAAGTGATTAGAACATTTGAACAATCTAGACGAGGACAGGCCATTCAGCCCAATAAAGCTCGCCAGCCCTATCCACTTATTTCTCTCTATTATAAAAAAACATTTTGGGAGGGATACTAGGGAGACGAGACGTGATCTTCTCAGAAGACAATTTGACGTCCCGAGAGAGACACTTTAACGTCATGTGAGACAAGGCAGCAAGGCAGTCGACAACATTTAAAGCAAGTTCACGGACATCCAACCAAGCAGTTGTTGGAATACTTTTGACAGACACACATCATGTGCTCCCAGCTCTTAAAACAACGACTAGCAGAACACGCAGCTCGCCAGCAGCAGCAGCAGCAGCAGATGATCCGACCACTTCTTCTTAGTGTGCGTCCGCCCCTGCCCCCTCTTTCACAACGCGAGCAGCAGAGACGCGAAGTGGCAAAACGACAGCTGCAGTACAGGCTTTTAAATGATCGATGCGCAGCGCGACAAAACAACACGCAGCAGCAGAAAGACAGCAGATGATCCGACGGCATCTCCTTAGCATGCATTCAGCCGCCCCCCCGCCCTTCACAACGCGAGCAACGTTATACGTCCTGCGAGAAAGAGATTTAACCACACCCGGGGCTGGAAATAAAGGACAAGTATTGTTTTTACAAAAGTTTTAAAGTAAAATTGAAAATAATGCATATGTTACAATTCCCATGAAAATAACAATCTCTTTAAATTGTATATCCGGTAAACCAAACACGGGGTGTACGAGTGAAGCGAGCAGAGGGAGGCGCCCCCTAGCCTTCCAAAAAAACATCAAGTTGAGTTTTGAAAGTCCCTAAAGTCTTACTGTCTAGCACACTACTTGGTAACTTATTCCAAGTGTCTATCGTTCTTTCTGTAAAGAAAAACTTCCTAATGTTTGTGCGAATTTTACCCTTAACAAGTTTCTAAATGTGTCCTCATGCTCTTGATGAACTCATTTTAAATCAACAGTCTCGATCCACTGGACTAATTCCCTTCATAATTTTAAACACTTCACTCATATCTCCTCTTAATCTTCTTTTGTTTAAACTGAAAAGGCTTTTATCTTTTAATCTTTCCTCATAATTCAAGCCCTGTAGCCCTGGAATCAGCCTTGTCGCTCTTCTCTGGACCTTTTCTAGCGCTGCTATGTCCTTTTGTAGCCCGAAGACCAAAACTGCACCCAGTACTCCAGATGAGGCCTGACCAGTGTGTTATAAAACTCCCGTGACTTGTACTCCACACATCAAGACCCTGTATTACCTGACATTCTGTTTGACTTCTTAATGACTTCTGAACACAATAAGTCAATAGCTTAAAGTGATGTTCAGCAGCAAACATCTATGTAACTGCTAATTTCCAGAATGATTTATTTTTCAATACAAGATCTTGGGGAACCAGAGGCTGTTCTCTGCATCCCAAGGATTACGGCAGTAAAAAATGCTGTGCAGAACACCATGACACGCTAGCTTTTAACAGGCGAATAATGTTTGCATTTGGTCATCTATGAGACATGGAAGAAAAGCATGGATTATCCCCCATATAAAACACATATACAAAGGAGGAGAGAGGAGAGGTTGGGAGCATGCGCTGATTACAGCACATTGCCACGCCCACCACACAGCCGCACCCACCACACGGCAAACCACCTGGGTTGACATCCAAGTGCTGCACCACTCGGCACCACTGTACAAAAATATACATTCCAACCAAGCAGGAAAGATGTAAGTCTGTGGTGCGTCTTTTAAAGACAATTCAATATTTGGGGGATTATAATGCAAAGAGATTTAGATATACTAAAGAGAAAAAATTTCCAGTTACACTGTAAGCATTCCGTAAAGAATGTAAAATATCACAGAAGTACAGAAGATAAAACTTGGGTCATAGTTCATATTTATAAAAGGCAAAATAGCAGGTGCTGCCAGTTTCTGAGAATCCCAATAATAATACAACTATGCAGGGCTGTGGCTCACACTACTGCCGAGGTAAATAACATAGAATAGTCTCAGACCCTGGCAAAGCCATCGGCACGTTAACATTTTGCATACATCAAGTAAACACAGCTTTCATAGCCTGTAGTGGCCTGACTTAGCGACTCTGGAAGGCTTAATAGGTACCCAAGGAATGAACGTGAAATGTCCACTCTGAAAAGATGTAATCCAGTATTAGCCCGTGAATGGCCGCCCACGGCACCCCAATAAATCCAGTGTGGCGCTCCTGACTGGATTACAAATCCGCCTTTCTGCGTAGACGGCATTTAATCTGACCCGAATGTGAGTGACAGGTCTGATCAATTCTCCAAGTAAGTAAATGGCCCAGCCTAATATGTAAATATGGACAGAAAATCTGCATGCTGCTATTTAGAAATCGTAGCTGCCCGTGCAGCTGCCGTAAACCGAGCAGCCTTCTGAATGCTAGCCGTTTATTTGACTCTGCCATTACTAAGACAACAGCGGCGCAACTTTATTTGCAAAGTTTCATAACCTTGAGAGCACAACTAACTGAAAAGTAATAATAATTCTAACCTGATCTTCCTACTTATGTTATATCTCCCCTCAGCAACCTAACTTCTACTCGGCAACAGTGAAGTTATTAATTCATGAGGCACTAATTAGTTCTTTGTTTAATTTTGTGTTAAACAGACTGACCGGAATGATAACGACTCGCGCTGTAGCGCTTTAGTCCCACGCCGCTCCTGTTTTCTGACAACAAGGGAGCGCCGTGCGACTGCCGTGATGAACCCAATTCCCTTCTAAGTTGCACTTCATTAAGTCAAAATGTGACAAGGAGCTTAGAGGAAGAACTCACAGATCCGATCGTACATAACAATGCAGGCAGAGTAAGTTTGGATGATGGAGCTGTTAAATTCCTGCATGCATGTTGCTAATTTTTTATGTTTAACCCTTGGGGTCTATCTTTAATTTTGCTTTAATTGTTTTTTGTTTCAAGATGCACTATCCGCTTTTTTTTTTTTTAAATCGCAGTGACTACCAACCCCCTAAATAAAATCACATATCCAGTAAAAACTGACATTTTTTAATCCAGCATACCAGGCTATGGAAAATATACACAAGTTAAGACTTTTCAAAGAAATCAGTGTGCATGCTTAATCTTTTTAAAAGAAAAAAAAAATAAATAGCCAAAACATTAATTCTATAGGTTTTTTTTCCTCCCTCATCCATTATCCAGTCCTTAAAAATAAAAATACATTTGGAATGGATCCAAAAATACATTGCAATTTAAAAGGTTCATGTGTAGACTGAACAATACTGACAATCTTTTCAAAAAGTTATATTTTAATTTTTACAAAACTAATAACTCTATGTTATACAAAATTGACTCTCAGATTCAAAGATATTACTTTTATTAATGGTTTCTGGAATGTCTTTTTAAATAATATTTCAGTTAGCCATGAAATATTTTGCATACTAACTGCCCAGCCCTAATATGCAAACTGTCTATTTTGCAGATTCTGCACTGTTTTTCCCTTATTAGGTAGAGAAACCTGAATGATCAGATGAAAAGTTTACTTTATATTCAAGTAAAGTGTCCGAGCACCTGTGCATCACAACACAAACGTATTACTCAAAACGTTACAGAAACTGGCCAGGATTGAAAAGCTAACAGGAGGGCAGCAGTCTAATCCGTTTGCTGGAATAAATAATTAGGAATTTTAGAATTTTTTTTCCCTGTGTTGCTACTTTTTGCTTTTAGGTTTCTTGATGGCAAACATGATGCTGGCTCACATATAGTTTAAAACAGAAGAAAGTGGCAGACAGGCTGACGGACACACGCTGCCATGTGTCCTCACTGAAATCTGTTATAAATTCATTATGGCAATTAAATATTGATTAAATTAAAGTTAATGAAAGGCACACACATGCACAAAAAATAAAAATAAACCTGTGACAAAACACATTGTGAAAGAGGTAACCACACATACCGACTAAGCTACTGAGGCAGCAGATCATTCAGTTTTAAACTGAAGGGTTAGCCTCACCTTTTCTTACATCAATGGGTTTACTTTCAATGCTAAATGAAGCCACTTTAAGAAAAAAACAAGGACTTTTACATTTGTAAACATAAATTTGAAGCAGAGAGCCTGCTTCCAGAAGCCACTCGAGCTGAGATTACAATAGTCTCAAGACTGACGTTGTCCATGCGTAACGTAACAAAAAGTTAAGTTTACTTCTGTGCGAAAAAAAAAAAATCAGATCTATTTTTCCTTTTGAAGGAAGCAAAATGCAATACAAACACAGCAATATGTACTCAAAGTGAAGGACATGCCATTTGTACTTGAAGTGAAAAAATCTTAATTCGTGGCGCAATTCAAAAGAAAAAGCAGTGCATACCAAAAGCATTTCAATTATTAAGATCTGACATATTGAAAATCAAGTTGCTGGTTTTCTTTTTCTATGACTAAACCGAAACATAAAGATAGTCTTAGAAGAACAAAAGAAGGTTCACAAACATTTTCCCACAAAAACTGTACCTTGTGCATTGTAATTATCTTAACATTTCCATTGCATGAATCCTTAGCTCCCCCAATCTGAATTAAAGTAACCTGCACGGGTTTTGTTTTTTTTTCTCTCCCATTGAAAGCCAAACAATACAGCCTTTCCTATTACAGTAAAGAAGTGATCATTTGTTTACCTGTCCACGGGCACTACAAAAACACTCATTAATTACAGAACGCTGATGCAAAGCAAGCAGGATCTGCGAGGGGACGCTGCTTTTCTTCTTGTCTTTCTGTGTCAAGTGAAACACGATGTTCTTAAGTAACTTCTCAAATGAGGATAGGGACAATGAAAAATGAAACATTTATTAAATAACACTGATTATGCGGCTTTTTTGACAGAACCTAGCAGGACCCCTTTTTCTGCTGTCATCTCTGCTGTCTGCTGCTGTCCCCTCAAGATGAGACACTGCAGGGCCGGAGGGCAGATGCTTTCACTGCCAAGTGTAACCCTCCTGCCCTAAATCTTGTTGTCCCCTTCTTTGAAATTTTGAGCCCACGCAGGAGTGAAGAATGACTGAAGATGTGCAACAAGTGACAGCGCCATGGAAACCGAGGTTTTCCCGAAAAAATATTCCTTTTTATCCCTTTTGAGGACCTGTCACTGTGCTAAGCAAGCATCACACGACCCAAGGCCTAGCCGTGACAAAGCCTATTTTCTGCCTCATACTTGATTGATTAAAAAACTTTTTAGGAAAACCATGTTAAAGGACAAGAAAGTGACACAGCAGAGAAAGAGCCCGGAGCAAGGCCGGACCAGACAGTTTCCCTGGTAATACCACAGGGAGGGAAGAAAGAGGAGGAGAAAAAACAACAGAATAATCTCCTCAAAGGAAAGGTCAGACTAGGCATGAAAATTGGCAACAATAGAGATTAAGATGATGATAAAATAGCCAGTGATTGGAAGGAAGTCTGCATCCCTACAACACATTCAGAAATGTGTGTGCACTCACAACTGTTCAAACTTCCAAACTTTGACTTTTCACTCTCGGCAAGCCAATCTGTGATAGGCACAGGAGAGCACAGCGGGAAAGACTGAAAATAGACCCGGCCTCTCTGTTCTATGGCAGCCATGATTTCATTTATTCTTATTCGTGTTTATTCAATACGTAAAAAGAACGGTACTTCATGAAAACTTAACAGTGTTATTTTGAGCTAAGAAAATGACGGTCATGAATGAAGCTATTCATTTCATTTGTATATATGCATGATGATATTCTTAACATAAGCACATGGAAGAACTTACAAAGGTAAAGTCAGTTAGTACTCAAAGAAAGAAAGAGAGAAAGAAAGAAAGAGAGAAAGAAAGAAAGAAAGATAGATAGATAGATAGATAGATAGATAGATAGATAGATGTGAAAGGCACTATATAATAGATAGATAGATAGATAGATAGATAGATAGATAGATAGAACTGAAATGCACTATATGATAGATAGATAGATAGATAGATAGATAGATAGATAGATAGATAGATAGATAGATAGATATGTGAGGCACTAGATAATAGATAGATAGATAGATAGATAGATAGATAGATAGATAGATAGATAGATAGATAGATATGTGAGGCACTAGATAATAGATAGATAGATAGATAGATAGATAGATAGATAGATAGATAGATAGATAGATAGATAGATAGAACTGAAATGCACTATATGATAGATAGATAGATAGATAGATAGATAGAGAGATAGATAGATAGATAGATATGTGAGGCACTAGATAATAGATAGATAGATAGATAGATAGATAGATAGATAGATAGATAGATAGATAGATAGATACTGTCAGGGATGCCAGGGGCAACGACCCGGCCAGGACGCCTTGAGGGACCGGAAGAGGGTCTGGACCCACCCTGGATCACGTGGAGGCTGCCATCCTGGTTGCTTTGGAGGCCACGGGTAGGGAGCTTGGAAGCCCAACCCTGTAGGGGCCCGTGGTCACCGCCAGGGGGCACCCCAATGCCTTGGGGACCCTGGACCTCAGCACTTACGCCACACCAGGAAGTGCTGGGGGGAAGAGGAGCAGGGACACCTGGTGAGCTTCCGGGAGAACAGCCGGCACTTCCGCCACACTGGGGTCGGGTGGAAGCAGGACAAAGCAGGAGAGAGAGTGGAGGCAGCCCGAAGAGGAAGACATTATGTGGCCAGGACTGTGTGGGGGTTCGTGTGTGCACTTGAAATTATTGTAGATAATATTGTAAATAAACGTCTGGTGGTGTTTAACAACATGTCTGCCTGTCTGTGCCCAGGCTGCGTCCACAATAGATAGATAGATAGATAGATAGATAGATAGATAGATAGATAGATAGATAGATAGATAGATAGATAGATAGAAAGGCACTATATAACAGATAGATAGATAGATACATAGATAGATGCATAGATAGATAGATAGATAGAAAGGCACTATATAACAGATAGATAGATAGATAGATACATAGATAGACAGATAAAAAGCGCTATATAACAAAAAGATATCTATTGTTATAAACTTAACAACATATACAGCAATATGATTTTACAAATCTCACTCCCACCTTACCAGGGTCTCATAAACAAAATGAAAGTAACACAACAATCCAGTAGCACAAATAAAGGCTTTAGGCTCCCTGGCCCATATTCACAAATGACAAAATTGATATTGGTGCTCACTTAGCAGAGGTTAGAAACAGCCATTAAGTGTGTGAGACTTAATGATGAATGGAGTATCATTGTGTGGACGTGAGGTCTTCTTGTTGCTAATGTTAATATTTGTATTAGCCCCTTAAACACAGTTGACAAATTTATAGAACTCTGTCATACAATACTGTCCTAGCATTTCATGATAGAAATATAATTGCAAAGTTTAATCCTCACAGGTTAATCCATTAAGGAGTCATGCATAACGTAAGCACAAACATACAGACTGTGTTATTAATGAACACAGTAAAACTTTCTTTTTTAACAAGTATACTTCACCTTGATTACAAATATGTCTTCCTAGCTGAACAGAATCTTTTAGTTCTAATACTGTGCACTAGCTGAGCGAATATTGTCAGTTTTGTATATGTTCAGGTTAACTGACTCACAGGAGGACAACACTTTAACACTTAGTTCTGCAGAAGAATTAGGTACAGGCGAGAAAATTTTAAAATATAAGGCAGAAACAAAAGAAGAAGACTTTTAAAATTCCTCAAAATAAGGTCATCACCTGTCCTGAACAATAATAAAAATTAAACATCCTATTGAAAGAACTAGAAATGATTAGACCACTATGACCAGCACATGCTGTTTCTTTAGGCATATGTAATGTAAAAGGGAAATGGAACAAGAAATAAGGGGACATGTAAGTGTGCATAGGTGTGAATATTATTAAGTGGTATCCTATTTATAATAGTTAGCTGTTTATTTACATATCTATCTATACATAAATGTGCTTGTTTATCCTTCTGTCTCTCATTTCGGTCTGAAGAGACTCTAATTTATTGCATAATTGTCTCCTGACTTTTTTTTGGTATATGCATGTTTTGAATTTAAAAAATTGCAATTTTTTTTACCACGTCCTAATTTTATTACTGTAATTCACTGGAGTTGCTTGGTATTGAATATGATAAATAAAGTTTCTCATGAGTAAAACATTTCTGCCACAGATCAATTCATGCTTTCCCTAGTTACAGACTTTGGCTTTTGTTGATGATCAATGTGAATCTCAATTTTACAGATAACTGTATTCTTTTGAATTGAAACGTGTTATCAGTAATAATGTTGGCAATTTTGAGTATTTATATCCACCCACCTTGTACCCTATGCTTGCTGGAATAGGTTGTAGTTTCCCTGCATCCTTGATCGGGATACTGTATATTATTAACAATAATAATAATAATTTTTATTTGTTTACATCTATCACTCAGGCATTACTGTTCGTGTTTTTCATGCCGTCAGTCACTGCTTATTGTCTTGGACGTGAGGAATCCAATTGTGAGGAAGTCAGTTCTTCCTGTATTTTTCTCTTTCCCTGGCAGTTAGACTTGAAATGTATAGCGCTCCTCAAATGTGTAACTACAACTTACGTCAGCTTCCGCAAACCTTCCTTCTTCCACTTCAGAGGTCATATCTCTTTGCCCTTGACACAACACCACCATGTAGTCACTCATCCATCCAAGCATTTGGCGAGTGGTGCTGTTGTGCTGAAACTGTTCAACTGGCAGCCACACTTGTCCATTCTGAGCAGAAACGACAATGGGATGCTTTATTATAGTCCACTAGCTACATCATGACTATTGACAAATACCAACAAATTAAAAAATCCGGGTTGTATAATTTTCATTTTTCTACAATGTCGCCAAATTTCAATAAACTCTGCCAAGGCATTTTTATGACTTTTTCTATGGTATTTTTTTTTTAACCCCTAAATACTGATGTATTAAAATGTTCTTTCTTAGGAAATACCAACTGCCCTAGATGTAAAATCTTACTAAATTTCAGTTTTTCAATTAAATGGGAAGTGGTGTTTTTGTTGATGAATGAGTGAGTCAGTCAGTCGGTCAGTCAGTGTTGCCTTATATATACTGTACATATATACAGTATATATGCATATATACCAGTAATGGCAGACGATAACATGCAGTGAATATGCTTGACTTGAGCATTCCTAGTCTCATCCTCTTTCCCTGTACGTTTAGCTTTAGTTTGCTCAGAGGTTGATGCGCTTGCTGCTTCCTGAGCTGCTCTTCTTTTCTCCACCCTAGCGGCCCGCTTCTTCTCTTCTTGTCAGGGATGCCAGGGGCTATGACCCGGCCGGGACGCCAGGAGGGACCGGAAGAGGGTCAGAGCCCGGCCTGGATCACGTGGGGTGCGCCTTCCGGGTTGTTTTGGGAGCCACGGGTCAAGGGCTTGGAAGCTCTTCCCTGTAGGGGCCCGTGGCCACCGCCAGGAGGCGCCCAATGCCTTGGGATTTGTTTCCCCAGCACTCCTGCCACACCAGGAAGTGCTGGGGAAGACTGGGCGGTGCCGGGGAGCAGCGGGAGGACAGCCGACACTTCCGCCACGCTGGGGCGTGGCCAGAAGATTGCCGGGAACCCCTGGGGCTCATCCGGGTCCTCCATAAAGGGCCGTCTCCGTCATTCAGGGCTGGAGTCGGGTGGAAGGAGGGCGAAGCAGTGGAGAGTGGAGCGGCCGAAGAAGGCATTGTGTCCAGGACATTGGGAGTTAGGGGTTTGTGCACGTGACTGGGTCTTTGTGACCATTGTTTGGGGTCTTGGTGACCGATATATTGTAAATAGTTTGTAAATAAGCGTGTGGTGGTGTCATAACAACATGTCCGCCTGTCTGTGCCGGGTACCGTTCACATCTGGCGTAGCGGCAGGATGCTCCGCCTGTTTCAAAGGCGAGACCTGTTCATAAAAATATTGTTGTGGGACGGCCCGGTGCAGCATGGGACCCCACCCACTTACCGCGGTTGCTGCGTGCACACAGCCCAGCGGGTAAAGGAACCCCACGGACCGCCAGGGTCCGCAGGAGGCCGTTATTCCCTGAAGCGGGCGGCGTGCATTGGAAGAGTGCAGCGGTCTCCGGCAGCGCGCCGTTGCTGGGCGCCGGGGCGGCATGGCGTCCGGAGAGGCCACGCCGAGGGCGTTTCCTCGGTATGGCGGGACCTGGGAGGTGAGTTCCCTGCCTATCGGCAGCCGGCCCTTGGGGCGGGCGTGTGTTTGTTTTCCAGGCAGGGACCTCCAGGATCCGCGTCAGTGGCGGGCGCATGCTGGTTTGCGGGGCTCCGGCAGCACAGCGGCAGCCGCGAGGGCTGCGAAGGAGGAGACGCTGCAGCTCGAGGCGCTGGCAACAGCAAGGCTGCCGGCAAGCACGTCGCCGCCGCAGAAAGGGAGCCAAGATGGCCGCGGACCGGAAGTCCCTCCCCCTGACAGGCACGCGATTGGGCGGTGTGTCTTGTGTGCCCGCCGATGACTGTAGAGGCGGGACCAGGGAATGTCCATCACGGGCAGGGGAGACCCGATTGGGCGGAGGAGAAGGCCCACAGGAAGTGGCGGCGTCGGAGGCCGACAGTCAGGTAGGCTCCGCGTCGGTTAACTTCCTGTCTTTGCCGGCTGCTTTGGCGGAGCTGGGCGTCCCTTCAGCCCGCCGGGCAGCGTGTGTTGCAGGTGCTATGTGCCCTCCGGGCTGAGGTGCTGGTACTGGAGAGGAAGGCGCTCGCGGCGCTGAGAACGTTTCATTCGACAACGGACGGCGCGGCGCTGGAATCTCCAGCGGAGAGGTACAGCGGAGGCGGTGAGTACAGCCGACTCCGTAAAGCATATGGGAGGGCTGCTGAAAAGGCTGTGAAGACAATGATCAGTTCGAGTAAGCAGCCCTCCGACAGGAGGTGCGGCGCCGCGGACTGCATCTTGGCGAGGGGAGTCCGTGAGGGCGCTGAAGGACACGGGCTGCTAAGTGCCCGGGTCCTAGCGCCCTCCGCCCGAGTTGGCTGCGGTCTTGCGCCGCACTATAGGGACGCAGAGCGGGACAGAGGCGCCTTTTATTCCATAAGGGGTCTCAAACCGTCAGGGCGTCCCAGAGTGAAGGGAGGAATAAAGGGCTGGGTGCGATTCCTCCGATAAGGTGAGCAGCGTTGCTGGGTGCAGCGTGTGGCTGGCTGCCCTCTGAGAGAGCAGAGGAATCCCTGAGGCCGGCGGAGAGAGCGGGCGGTGCCGGCGACTCCATCGTCGAGAGGGACACGGAAGCGCGGAGAGGGTGCCGATCAGGCAAGTGCGGGGTGCGGTTGGAGGAACGCTGCCCGTGCGTGGCACGAGCTGGGTGCTTTGGCAGCGGTTCTGCCCTGTGTTCTCTTTGTAGGGGCGGACCCGGCGAGTTTAAGGAACCCCTTCGTGGCGGAACAGCCCTCTGATGTCGGGCCGTCTGCATAAGGATCTCTCTGTCGGTGTGCAGGTGCGCTCGCAGCTGGAGGAGCCAGGGGAGCGAGTGGCTCAGAACAAAGGCGTGGAGGTCCCGGAGGTGCCCACCAAGGAGGCCCGGGGTGCGGTAAAGGGGAGCACAACCTGTGCGAGGCACAGGGATGCACCATGGGTTGGTGTCTGGATTGTGTCTCCGCCCTGTCCCTGCTAGGAGTGCGGGGCCGGACCCCGGCTGTCCTCGAGTGGGGCCCGTTTCGGAGCTCTGCTGCCCTCGGGGGACGGGTCGCTCTTACCCACGAGTGGTCTTAGCTGGCTGTGGGGCACTGTCAGGGATGCCAGGGGCTATGACCCGGCGGGGCGCCAGGAGGGACCGGAAGAGGGTCAGAGCCCGGCCTGGATCACGTGGGGTGCGCCTTCCGGGTTGTTTTGGGAGCCACGGGTCAAGGGCTTGGAAGCTCTTCCCTGTAGGGGCCCGTGGCCACCGCCAGGAGGCGCCCCAATGCCTTGGGGATTTGTTTCCCCAGCACTCCTGCCACACCAGGAAGTGCTGGGGAAGACTGGGCGGTGCCGGGGAGCAGCGGGAGGACAGCCGACACTTCCGCCACGCTGGGGCGTGGCCAGAAGATGCCGGGAACACCTGGGGCTCATCCGGGTCCTCCATAAAGGGCCGTCTCCGTCATTCAGGGCTGGAGTGGGTGGAAGGAGGGAAGCAGTGGAGAGTGGGCGGCCGAAGAAGGCATTGTGGCCAGGACATTGGGAGTTAGGGGTTTGTGCACGTGACTGGGTCTTTGTGACCATTGTTTGGGGTCTTGGTGACCGATATATTGTAAATAGTTTGTAAATAAACGTGTGGTGGTGTCATAACAACATGTCCGCCTGTCTGTGCCCGGGTACCGTTCACATTCTTCACGTTAAAACTGATTAAGTCAGTATTTGTGTTGCAATTACTCAGTACGTTTTCTTTCATTTTTCACTTAAGCTGGCACTTAAATCTTCAATCTGCCTCAAGAATGTTTTAAGATATGAAGAGGTAGAAAAAGTGACGGCGAAGATGGTAGGGATGAGAACGGCGCTCATAAACACACGCTGCACAGCCACCCTGCTGGCCGCTGCCAAGAGTTGATCCTACAATAAAATAAAATAAAAATAAAAAGACAAATAACCTTGGAGACCAATCATCACCCCGAAAGCGGATGGTAGATGTCATGTAGTATATGTGTACCAAATTTCAGGTCAATAGTTTAAACCAGTTTGCGAGCTACAGGTGATTTAAAATCTTGGACAGACAAACGGACAGCCACGGTAGCGTATTATATAAGAAGATAAAAGGCAAAGTTGAATGACTCACTCATCAATTTATCTCATATATACACAGTATATGAACCCCTCTGATAATCAAGGCCATCTTGATCAAGATTATATTGTCCCTCAGCATTTGAGAGTTTGACAGCATGACAGCAGATGAAATAATAGTCCTTCAGTGAGGATGAGGCAGTAGAGCAGGCGCCCAAACTAGCAAAGGTGAGAACATATCCATCAATTCCGATACATGCCTAACATAGTTTCTGCTTCAATGTGAGATAATCTAAGAGATGTTGTTTGAAAATGTGTAAAACTGTTATTTTTTCTTTTCAGAATCAGTTTCATATACTGTATGTACTGTATGGTTGCAGTGGTTCCCCTGATTCCCAGGCAAGCCATTTTTTATGTGGAATGTACTCTTTTTTACAACATTGATTTTTTCCATGTACATCAGAGGATCTCCTCATGGGCTCAATCGAGGTATGCGCTAACCGGCCGCGGCCAGAGGGAGTGCTGTCACTGTCACTCTCTTCTCATTCGCTCCCCACGGCAGAGAGAAACCGCCCAGTGAGGGCACTTAGCCCCGCCCCTTTGCAGTTTGTGTGATATAAAAAGCCCAGCTGTCTGGAAGCTCCCTGTCACTGGACAGAGTACCAGTGATGGACCCCTTTTACTATGGCCAATTGCTGAATACTTTATTGTTTTGCCCCAGAAGCCATATACAGGTACGCCGAGAGGTGTGACTTTTGTTTATACTGTTTTAATGTAAATCAAAATTGAACAGATTGGACTCAATTCTAAGCAGTACATTTGGAATAAACCAGGCACAACAGTGAAGCGGCATCATGCTGTGGCGTTGTTCTTCAGTGGCAGGGACTATGAGATGAGTCACGGTAAGAGAAAGCTGAGCAGAACAAAGTGCAAAGATATTCTTAATGAAAGGCTACTCTACAGAGCTGTGGACATCAGACTGTGCTTCATGTTCAACTTCCAACACGATAGTGACCCTAAGCACAAAAACAAAGACAACACGAAAGTAGCTTAGGAAGAACTCTGTGAATATTCTTGACTTGAACCAAATCAAACATCTCTGGAGACACCTGAACATAGCTGTGCACCAATAGTTTCCATTCAACCTGACAGAGCTTAAGGGAATCAGCAGAGAAGAAAGGTAAAACTTAGGTGTGCAAAGCCAAGTTGACTTCAGGCTGTAAATATGCCAAAGCTACTTCAATTAAGTACTGAGTAAAGGGTCTAAATACTTGTGTCAATGAGATACGTCAACAAATTCTAAAATCCTGATTTTGCTTTGTCATTCTAGGGTACTGAGTTTTGATAAATCTTTATGTGGAAAAAAATGAAATGAAATGATTTTAGCATAAGGCTGAAACATAACAAAATGTGAAAAACGTGAAGAGGTCTAAATACTACAATGCAACGTATTCATGTAAATATCCACAGAAATAGGGAAAAAGGATTTAACTCTTATACATTATGAAGATAAGGAAACAATCAAATAAAGGGAGGTTATATAAAATGAAACAAAAAGTTAAACATACTTTACTCCTTAGCAAAACAAAAGAACAGGGGAGGCATTTACACAATATAAGATTATATTCTCAAATGATATACAGTACATGTAGAGTTGAACATGTTATTCATTTCAGTGAAAAATTGATAAGCCAAGTACTCTAGCAGTGAAGAAGAAAATCAAAACTCTTAATTCTACCACACTAATTCTGCCAAATGACTCTGATATGCAATTTCGAACTTAGGTCTGCTGTTTAATTAATATAAAATGTATGATACTTTTACAGAGAAAATTTGGATATCAAACTATTCGTTCTTCTTCTGTCTGTCTTGTTTTCATACTGAATAATAATAAAAAAAAATTAAACTAGAAAAAAAATTAAATGCACTGATGAATTAGTTTGCCATATCTGGAGATTCTTAACACAAAAAGACCCTCTAATCCCCAGTAGAAGAAATGTCAGAAGAAAATGACTAAAATGTGCTTCTTGACAGGGAGTCATTTATATTTTAACTTCATCCCATTATCTTAACGAATCCATCATCAGCAGATGCAATATTAACAGCAGAAAATCAACTCATTAGATCCACGGGGATTTAATCAAGATTGCAATCATGTATGCAGTTCCTGGAGAGTTTGATTTTTTTTTGGTCTTTTCCACGTAATTGCTGCATCTCAGATCTTAATAAATTATTCTCAGTCTGCCTTTTTTTCCATTTCTTTCTCTCTCTCTCTTTCACTCTCTCCCCTCTCACACTAAGCACTCACTTGCTTTGACTAAAATATTTACCATAAATATTATTATGTCATGGGCACACAGTTTCAAATGGCCTTTAGCTAGCTTAAGGAGGTAATTGGTTTCTCTCTTTCTCTTCAGGTTCCACACTAATTGTCAAATGACACTGTTAACGGTTTCCTGTTGAGGCAAATAACTAAACAAATAAATGAAAGAAGAGCGCTCTGTTTCCAGTTGTATCGCTAATAAACCAAGCTGGTACGACTTGAAGTGCACATCTACTGTATGAACGTTTGTTTGGACTACCTGGCTCACTCAACAAACCTCACGGACTGATTCTTTCCTATCAGCATAAATAATAAAGGGTATGGTATTTATAACATGGCAACAATATAAATGCAATTTACTAGAAAATACTGCACATAAATCATTTTGCAATGCAATGAATTTAAAACAATGTATATGCAAAATTAAAAATATGAACTGCTTAGCTCAGTATTCTATAGTCCATGGTCAATAACACATCCCAGACATTTCTCAGTGTCTCTTAGGGGTTTTCCTTCCACATTCAAAATAACACATGTTAGGTTAGCTGGATCTCTGGACTGACCCCATATAAGTAATTAGGTAAACCAATTATTTCATTTTTTGACTCATTCCCCAAAGCTTACAGCAACTCTGTATATACATACATATATATATATATATATACACACACTAGCTGTACCCCGTGGCTTCGCCCACATAGTAATGAAACAGGACAAACTTTAAAAATTAATTGACGTTGGTATCTCATCGTGTTCAGCTCTGATGAGAAAGTGTTCCTCATATGAGGAAAAAAGAACATAGCCGTGATATCTCTGGCAATCAGCAGCTACCCTCTAAAAAACACATAGCTCTGATCTCTCTCTCAAAAACGTCAAATGTTACTCCTTAACAATATGTAGATGATAATATCTGTTAAACAAACAGGTATTGCTAGCTAAGCAGAGGCAAGGTGCACTCCAACACGTGGCGAGACGCAGACTAACTCAAACAGAGGCTGGCGAGTGAATAAGCCTACTCTCGGCCCACAGCCACTCTGTTGGATTTGCATAAATACATCAGTACTGCAAGCGAACTATGGTACTTAGCACGATGAGAGAAGTCGCAAAATCAACCGGAAAGTTCAAGTAAATTATAGTAAACCGCCAGATCTAAATCTGTTAAGTAATTCTCTCCTGAAAAGCGGACAGACATAAAGTGGATAGACATACAGATGTGCTTGGACAACGAAATTTTAAAAACCATTTCTTAGCGAGCACCTAATGGCCATGGGTAACCTACATTCCAGATTTCAAGTCCCAAGTCTTTATGGTTTGGGAGATTTCATCATGAGTGAGTCAGTGGTATTTGGCTTTTATACACATATATATATATATATATATATATATATATTGTGTTTGGGTGTGGTAATTGCAGCTCTGAAACTGTATGGACACCAACTTGGCTGTCCCATTTATTGTCCAGAGACAGAAAAGCAAACTAAAGAAAACAGAAAAAATGACACTCGTAAGTGTTGTCCTTTCAGCGCGATTGTCAGAAGGTCAAATAGTTCTTTGTTGGTTCTAGCAGAGCTCTGTCTTGTGATTGCTCTGACCAGGACAGTGGAGTATTATGACAGCTGGACCAGGAGGGGTGCCTTCCTTGGGCAGCTTCTTACTGCTGTGGGGACAGAAAGAGACAACATCATTAGCGGCAGTGTCCCCTTTTGTCCCAGTGGGTTATTATATACCTCAACTAAGCTTGTGAGGTGGTCCTCTAACATGCATGTGTGATAATATTTATATATATAGCGACTAGTGTTGATCAGCAAACTTTGCCAAAGCATTATTTGCAGCAAATTTTCTGTGTTTGTGTTCGCCCTTGATCATTGAAATATTTACTAATAATATGTCTGGTTTAGGAGAACTTTTTTTCCCAGCACCCCATAATGCTTTGCAAGACCAGCATGACATCCTCCAGAGCTGTAACACCCAACATTGGACGGGACCACACCCTGGGTATATAATGCTGATCATTTGCATTACAGACTCAGTGGGACTTAGTGGTAGAACAGATAAGTAAATAATGCTGGTTCTTAAAATTTTGTTTTAATGAAACATATACAGCATAATAATGTTTTATCTCTGCTTGCCTCCAAATGTGCAGGTCAATCTTCAAGTTTGAATTTGGCATGTGCCCTATGCATGCATAATTATCCATATGGAGGTGAAGGAAGAAGCCTGATGTAATAATACTACCACCCCCCCCACCAACGCCAAACACAGGAGACCCTATGAATTAATAATAATAATTCATTCAAGATTTATTACTATTTACAAGAAATTTCTATCTTTTTGATAGAAGAAAAGCATCAGCACAGATAGTTTGGAGAGCTTTCAGCACGACTTCAAAAAGGCAGAACGAGCCAATGGCTTCAATCATGACACACCACTTTGAATTCTTTTAAAAGAACTACATATGTTTTCTTACTTCTGACTATGTTCAAGCAAATTATAGAAAAAAAACCCAATCTAAATCCGTTAAGTAGTTCTCTCGTGAAAAGAGGACAGACAGACATACGGACAGACGTTGGATTTTATATATATAGAAATAATGCTTTATATACTGTATGTGTTTAGGTTTATGCATGTGCAGAATGTTATTTTTTTCTGTGTGTCGTTTTGTTAATGTGCACTACTATTTTGAGGAGACAGGCAAATAAAAACTTCTCTGTACTATGTGCAAATAACATAAATTTGAAATTGAACATTGCTGTCAGACAGGTACATGGCTGTGGATGGCATCAGTGTATGAACTTTTAATATTTTATGCCACGAGTTTAAGAAGCTCATCGAATGGCTTTAGGAACACGAAAGTAAATCAGGTTTATGCAGTGGCATAATCAGATTAATCATATAGTAAGACAGGAAGCACCGGGACTCTAAAGACTTGGACCTTCGTCGTTTTGCATAGATATCGAAAGTGCCACACACCCCTTCCCAGCAACCTCATGAACCCCCAAGCTCTCCCAATCCGTCTACTGACTTCACAGAAAGAGTCACCAGAGACATGAATGTTACTGCCAAGGTAAGCAAACCTCTCAACAAGGTCAAGACTCTCTCCGCAAACAGACACACTGCTGATGACTGTGCTCAAGAGGTCATTAAAGGGCTGGATCTTAGTTTTTATCCAGGATACGCACAAGCCCAAACACTCAGACTCCTCACTCAGTCTGTCTTACTATATGCTTGTGAGACATGGACGCTATCCAGTGACCTGAGACGAAGACTGGAATCCTTTGGTACTGTGTCTCTCCGGAAAATTCTTGGGTACCATTGGTTTGACTTTGTGTCGAATGAGTGATTGCTCATGGAGTCCCGAATGAGGCACATGACCTGCATTGTGAAGGAGCGTCAGTTACGGCACTATGGCCATGTGGTGCATTTCCTCAAGGGTGACCCTGCTCATAAGATCCTCATTGTTGGGGACCCAAGTGGCTGGACCAGGCTAAAGGGTCGCCAACGTAACACCTGGCTGTGGCAGATAGAGGTCATTTCTGGAGGGTAGGACTGGATCGCGTGTCTGCCTGAGGAGTTGCCAACCGGGATCCCTAACTGTTTCGATGGGTAGTGGGTGCAGCAACGCACTGTACCAGTGCATGCTTCCCAACTTGACTTGACTTGATAATCAGATCTCACACCTCAGGCTGTTCTGTAGACATATGGAGAACGAACTTGCTATAAGGTAGATGTAGATGATAAAGAGGCCACACAGAGTATATTGGGTAGTAAAACTGAGCTTTGAACAAGGACTTAGCTCCCAGCTCTCCACGACTGTTCAGTGCAGCGCCATAGCTGCATCAGTCTGTGCCCTGATCCCACGGTCTTCATCATGCTCATGTATAAACAAGTCATCAAGGTCATCAGGACCACCAGCTCCATCCTCATCGGCAAAGCTAAGGCAAGGGGACAAGTTATT
The DNA here is from genome assembly GCF_016835505.1 of Polypterus senegalus. Taxonomy (NCBI): domain Eukaryota; kingdom Metazoa; phylum Chordata; class Cladistia; order Polypteriformes; family Polypteridae; genus Polypterus; species Polypterus senegalus. Next base: position 24,773,604 of record NC_053159.1, read on the forward strand.
TATAAAAGGCAGAGATATAACCCTCAAACTCTCCAAATCTTAGCTGTTGTGTGATGTCCTGTCCTTGAACATCCTGTAGAGCCCAGGATGGTGGTCCAGGGCAGCCTTGTATTCTTACGAAATCTTCATTTGTTCTGAATTTTAGATATGAAAAATGCATCAGTGCAGTAACTTTTGCAGCTATTGTGCCATGAACGCAGAGCCTTTCTAAAGCCGGTACACTAATTTTATTTAACTATTACATAAATTCTATTCAATAAAATCAAAATTTGACCAACCACTTTGACTTGTAATTGTGAAGCTCACAAGCTCCGATATCCGCCACTCCTATACTCATGTGCTTCCTGCTTTATACACATTAAGAAAGAGTACTTGAAATGAAAAATACACCACATAAACAGTAGCTGAGCTGCCAAACAACTTTAGTTGAGAAAAAACATCTTCAAAATCCTGTAAATCCTGTGTGAACTATAGCATCACAGCCAGCAACATTGCTCTTTTGAAATTAAATTTGAAATATGCAGTTGGAGTTATATGAGAAAATCAGCCTCTTGGTTTGATTATCCTCATTGATTTAATTGCATATCTTGCTTTATACAGTGTACCAATATCACAGCCTACATGATCTGAGGGGTTATGTAGGACAACCTTTTACTTCCATGGAATAGTTGTATGTACAACTAGACGCACGACTCTGAGTGCAAAAATACAGAGCTCTGTACTCTTACAGCACCCATCGCACTATACACAAACTTAATTTCTTAACCTAATGCACATAATTCTTGTTGGATGATTTGGTAAACTCTTATGACTTCCCCAAAATCCATTAGTACTACTGTAACTATTAGACAGAATATTTCAATGATACTATGGAATCTAAATCTTCTATAATTAGAGCACACCTTATTGAGATCCACTTTTGGTTAAACATGGTTCTATTAATCTTACAAAACTTTTTTAATCTTGTAAGAAATATTTAAGGGGCAATTTAACCAAGAATTAGAAAAGTACTCTTGGCATTTTCTGCCTGATCTCATCCATTCTTGAAGTGTTCGCTGTGTATGAGTTTTTAAGAATCAAAATAGCCACATTCACAGAACTGGACTCAGTCCTGCTAGATACTCTACTTCTCTCTGCACGATCCAATGACAGAAAAATAGCTAGTTAAGTCAAACATACCATTATGAGTTACTGAGGTAGCATACATTTCGCTGCTTGCACACTGTAGACATGTTATATAGAGAATTAGAAGAAAACCTGTACTTGACAGTATTCCCTGATAAAATTACTGCTTCCCCACAGTTAATAAGAAGAGGCCGACTAATGTCTTGCTTCACTGAACGAATGGTTTGTCAGTATATCTTTAAGGACACCAGTAAACTTGTCTGACATGTCTGATAACATTGAATGGAAGGCCTCTTTTGTTACTTCGATGAACATGTGGGTTCACAATCCACAAGCCAAAGAATGGAAGTGCGGTGCTCTGCAAGTCCGGTAACCAGTATGTGGGAGACAAAAGCTGACATGCTAGAATAGTTTATATTTTAGGAATTGTTAAATTCAAAACTCAGATGAAAGCTATTTGTAAAGCAGTGGTTGCAAAAAGAGATAATGATAGTGGATATTAAGGGGCCAAACTTATAAAGGATATAAAGGATATATATATTGTCACACACGCGTGTTTAGGAGACAACTAAAGGGCTTGAGTACATGTAATTCCACGCCGGATCAGGGGGTGGAGAAGTGCACTAATTCTCTCTCTCGATCTCTTATGGACCATTCCAGGGAAATCCCACCCGGCTCTGGGGCAGCCAACGACGTCACTTCCGGTTTCGGTCCCGATGACATCACTTCCCTTACTGGCCTTTAAAGCCTTCATCTTGTCGATACAATATAAGTTCTGTTTTGGACTCAGTCGTGTCAACATGTCTATCTATTTGAATAAGATTTGCAGCCGGGAAAAATTATATGGGTGGCTGCCCCAAACCTTCACAATGTCTTATGGTTGTTCTTCTTACAATATATAAAGGGTATATTGTCATAGCAGTAATGTACTTTTCCAGAACAAATATTGAAAAGCTTTGTCAGCGATTAAAAAAGTTAACTAGGATTGCATGGTGGAACTGTGGCTGGTCCTGTTGTCACACACCACCCAGAGTCCTGGGTTTGAATGTATACCCAGTTTGTGTAGAGCTTGCTCATCATTGTGAATTTCCCCTTGGGATTAATAAAGTATCTATCTATCTATCTATCTATCTATCTATCTATCTATCTATCTATCTATCTATCTATCTATCTATCTATCTATCTATCTATCTATCTATCTATCTATCTATCTATCTATCTATCTATCTATCTATCTATCTATCTATCTATCTATCTATCTATCTACTCAGATTTATGCCCCATAGGCTAACAGAGATGAAGATTAGGATAAATGGTGACTCTAAACTGGCCTTAAAAGTGTGAGTGTGGGTGCATTTATAAATGAGTGTGTCCCATGGCACACCTGTCCCATTTCCAGGGTTGGCTTCCATTGGCTCCAGATATTGTTGGGATTGGACACAACCTTCACATTAACTGCATTAACTAGGTTTGTGAATGTTTGGACAGGCAGATACGGTAATTATCATCATTTTTCTGCAACTGATGCAAATAGATCAAATAAAGCATTGCTAAAATATGAAACAAAATACAAATTTTGAAGAAAAGATATGAAAAAAAGAATATATATCATTTCGATACATAAATAAAGCATCAATGGCTGGGGCTGAGCCACTAGCAGCAGAAGGCAGGTGCCAGCTTTCATGGGTATCACCACATTGCTGTAGGAGAGATTAGCATTAGTGCACTATGAAAGGAACTAAAGTGACCCAGGAATTAACGCCTCTCACAAACTCTTTAGTCCTAGGTGGTCTCTTTGGTGCATTTCTATCATTTTACTACAAAAGTTTCTATTCAACTATAGAATCCTTCATCATCTCTCACAAAGCTCCCATAAATTTTCTGATAGGTACTTCAAAAGTGGCTTTTTCAATTGTATTAAATGTTTAAATTATCTAAGGTGTATTCTTAAAATAGTTTGTTATTATGCTCGCATAACATATGTACAATTTTCAAGCATCAATGTATACACTACCTCAGTAACTGTATTGTGATATTCAACTGAAGTGGCTCATTTTTCTCAATTATTTTTTCCCTATTTAGGAAGCAAAAATGTAGAAAGGGAACCATCTAGATGTCATAAGTAAAGTTTTGTTTTAAAACAAAGTAAAAAAATCACTTTTACAATAATAAATCCACCACCATTTGCCAAAATCCTCTCCAGTTCCTGACTTAGCTTAAAAATACACAAGCAGCCGCTCCCCACATGCACAGTTGGGCCCAATATGGCCACTGGATGTGAGCGTCTCTGACTGAGATGAAGGATAAATCACCAAGATTACAGACTACATTTTTTTTATTCTAACAGCACATTGTTCCATTAGTATTCGATTAAAATGTATTAAAATAGTTTCTCCATGGTTCAGTGACATTTAATCTTCTCAAGCAAGCAGTTTTACCTGTTCGCAGTTGATTTATTTCTCTACTTCAGCTATTTACTGAACGTAATTACAAGCTGTTTTGAGAAATGCAATACATGATGGAATTTTTGAGAGACCCACCTTCAAAATTAGCAGGGTCCACCCCACCAAATCAGTGTTTTACGAAGGTGATTGCGCACGCAGAACCTAACAAGATTGCACATTTAATCGCTTTTAAATATGGTGGAGTCATTTAAATAACATTTTCCTACTGCCATTTAGCTGGCCACACTGATCATGATGTAGTCTCAGCACTGCAAAAATAGGTCAATTTAAAAGCGTATTTCAGCCAGGTAGATAATTGATCAATCAAGTCTAATTTTATAGCATCTTTTTTTTTTTAAATATAGCCATCACCAACAGTTTAAATAATGACAGACACAGAACCTATATCATTATTACAGCATCATTCTTTGTCATGACCATCATTGAATGCTCTTAATATTAAGCTCAAACACAACAAATACATGGTTATTAGTCCACATAATACTCTCGGATCATGATAAATGAAGAAGGGAAGTAATAGTATTATCCATTCGTGCATCTGTTGCCTAAACTAGCTTAGTTCTAATGTAGGGCGATGGTGGGTCACAGTCTGTTCTTGGAACAGTGTGTGAAAGTTAAGGACCAACCCTAAACCTGGTGCCAGTCCATCATTCATTTATTCACATATTCACACTTTCTCACATATAGAAAATTATAGTCACCAATTAACCCAGCATGCTCATCAATGCAGGAGGAAATTGTAAAACAAATTGTTTGGAGGATGTAAAAGCTCAAAACAGATAGAGAAGGCCAGTGCATCAAACTTCTGGAGCTCCTCCATTACAGTATGTTGTTATCTTAAGAGTTGTCTGTGAAGTACTGATTAGCTTAACTGGTAACTCTAAACTGGCTTTGTGTGGGTGAGTGTGGCCTGTGAAGGACGTGCCAGTCATACTGGTTTGATTCCTGCCAGGCACCCAATGCAGATGAAACTGGCACTGTGACTCTGAACTGAATAAGCTGGATAGAATTTGGATAGATAAATGAACCAAATGAAGTTCTGAAGTTTCAATTTGGGTTTCAGAAGATTATCATGATATGCACCAAACTCAGTATATGTTTTATCTACATTGTTTTAGAATTATGTGTGAAATGGCTTGAAAGTAAAGCAAAGGAGAACAAATAAGCATTCACCGACTACAATGGAGCAGGTTAACTTATGGAGAAGGAAGGAATCAATCAGTCAGATTTGAACAAATTACAACTGAACATGGCAACAAAGTAAAAGTATGCTGAAATCCTTCTTATAATTTATAGAAGCTCTATCCACACGTGCTAAATGTTTCTTGACTTAACCAAATGAAGAGTTAAGAGTTAAACATTCACTGATTAAAGACAAGACATGTAGAAGTAAGTTTCAAATAAACCAGATCAGTGTCTTATAATACACTTCAAAGTGAAGCCTGTTTGCATATGACATCTCTCTGTTATATAAAAAAAATCCTGGGATGAGACTTTTTTAGCCTGGGACGAGACGTGACTTTTTCAGAGAGATACTTTCAAGTCCTGCGAGACGAGACTTTGTGCCAAGAGATTTAACCACACCTGGGGCTGGAAATAAAAGACAAAGAGTAGATGACAAAGTAGATCGTCATAAAGAGGTTCAAAAACATTGGTGCGAAACACATACAGAGCAGGTTAGAGATGAAGAAAGTACTAAAATTCGAAAGTCTCAAAAAAATGATAGTAAAGATCGCATTAGTGCAAACAAACAGAAATTATTACTTGGTGAAGTAACAGAACAGTGAAAAGAGATTGAATATATTGTTCAGATTTAAACTTTAAGTCGGAGACTTGTAGATCATCTAATTTGTGTTGCCATCGGGGTAAAGTTGTGTTTCTTCCAATTAAGAGGCGTATCTGCGAGAATTAAAGGATTTGCTGTTTGGTAAAAGTGAAATCCACATACGCGAGCAGCAGAGATGTGAAGTGGCTGGTGCGTAGCGCAGGCTGGGACGTTGGCGAGCAAAGAGGGCAGGGGGCAAAGCCCTCTAGTTCATTATATAATAATCAGCAAACAGTTGTGATGGAATGTCTATTGTCATCTCTGACTCTTAACGTTTATGTGCCCCAAATGAAAAAACATACAACAATGGTGTGGTTCCTCAGTCTTATTAAGTACATTGAGCATGATGACGGAACTCTACCATGACATAACATTCTCAAACTTGCTTTATCAAAATATTTTCACAAAAAAAAAAATTACTATGGTTAGATAGTTCTAGTGATGGGTACTTTCATAAGTATGGTTGATTGAATAAATAAGAATGGCATGCTCATAAAGAAAAGAAAAGCCGTTTAACACATCACCCTGAGGAATATATCACGTGTTGACTATATGTTCCAAGAAATATGCTTATATTAATTATTTTCTCCTAATTAACTATGAGTCTAACAATTTAGATCATTTATGAATACATACATCCAGTGACCATCCACATGAGTAAAAATATTATGGTCTATCATATCAAAAGCTGCAGTGAAATCTAACAGAATGAGGGCAAACATGTTATTCACATCCATATTTAATATCAAATCATACAGGACTTTCATAACAATATTCAGTGTAAACAGATTTGCTCTAAATTGTTCCTAGAATATTAACCAGCATTCTCTTTTTTGAGCAGTAAATTAGAAATTGTCAAGACAAAACAACAAAACTGTTTTATCTTTAAAAAAAATGTCAATTTTTAAGTCACAAGCAAAACTGCTGGATAGTATGGAATGATTCACTTTATCTACCACACTGACAGCTAAGCAGACAAAATATACTTGTTTGGAAGTGGGTCGTTCATATGCAGTATGTAGGAGTTTCTTCATCTCAAAGTGCTTCTTATGGTCTTTCACCAAAGGCTTGTACTTGTCTGGTATTTGCATTGCTATAAACAACTTTATGTTTGTGATTTGCTTGCCAATAGTTTTCCCCAAAGTGACTTTCAAATGAGACGTTTTGCTCAGAACAATTCACATATGTTTTACACTGGCACTTGAAGTAACCTGCCCAGTGTCGGACAATGAGTAGAGTTCAGTACCCTAACTGCATGGCACACAGCATACCACTGGCTAACAAAAATCAGCTTCTCTGAGTAGTAATTTAATTTAAGCAGCAACTGGAAAGCAAATGTAAAGCTTCTTTCAAATAATATTTCCATAATGTTCTAAATTTTGTTCATGCGATGGCAGGACATCCTGTCCAGGGTTGGCTCGGTTGGGATAAACTTCATCTCTCATAACCCTAATTAAGCCAGTCCTGAAAATGATTGCATTGATGTTTTGTCTCACTTACTTCCGATATGAATGTTCTTAGACTATCCAAACTGGACCCCATCTGAAAAATCCATATAAGTGTTCAAAAAAGGAATTCTAACAGCTGTGAGTAACCTTAATGAAGCAGCACTGGCCAGAAAATTGGAAATTTAAAAATAAGGATGTTGGAACATTTTGGACAACAAGTGTGCATAATGAAAACATTTTCAATTATTACTACTCCTTTCTCAATGAAACCTTTTATAATTATTACTACTCCTTTCTCAATTTTATTTAAGCTGATATACAACACACACTAATGCTCAATCTGGATGAAAATAAATGTTGAGATGTTGCATAAACCTGTCCAAATATTGCCATGATGAATGCACGCCATAGTCAAAGCTAAAGGCAGTCTAACGAAATATTAAAGTGTGCGGCTTTTTTTTTTTTTAATTATTGACCAGGCAGTATATACGATTAGAAATATCATTATTAAATACTTGGATCATGTCTTTATTCAAGATAACGCATAAGTCCAGGATAGACTACTGTTTACAAATAATATAAGAATTTAAGTGCACAATAAGTGACTTTCTCAATTTCAAAGCATATATTATAACCGGCAACCTTATGGTTTAAAGTAATGATTTAGCCGTTATACAAAATAATTATACCTTACTTGTTTCTTCGAGAAACTACCCAAGAGTATGTTACTTGTGTGATCAAAAATAGAAACCCAACAAAGCACTGAATGATGGACAAAGAGAATAATACAAACATTAGCTACTACATATTCTTAGATACAATATTGTGTATTCATCAAAATCGTTTGAAAAGTACAATGCAAGAGGAGGCAGATTTTACAGAAAGCCAATGTTTCTTTCAGTGCGCTAGCTAGTAGAAATGAGAGTTTGACATTTGAAAAAATGTCAAATTCATGTATTAAAAAATGAAATATGCAGATGCACATCTCGGATATTCATACAAGCATGTGCTCTCCCACAAGGCAACCTAATTTTAACAAAGGTATCAACCATTCCTCTGCACAAAGTGATAAATCAAGATGCTTACATGACAGATTTAACCGAGTCTCTGCCAGACATACCACATATAGAAGCAAAGGATGCCTTAAAAACTTTTATCGGTAAAAAAACAATATATAAATTGTAAGAAAAAAGTGTCAAATGGCTTAATATAAATACTGGCTAGCAGACCTTTATATGCAGTCGGTTTGTCAAAACAAGTCACTTTCTCACTAAACTCACAGGGTCTTGACAGTCCTTGAAACTAAAGTCCTTTCTCTAATGGTAGGATTAACCTGCAACATGTCTTACAAGCTCTAAAAGTGCAAAAAAACTGTGCAAGAGCTGTTTAATCAGCCTGTGAAATAAAGCCCTTTGTACAAGGTCTGTGCTGACCCTGTCACTCCGAGTTAAACTTCCTGTCCATCCTGCAATATAAAGCCTTCACCAGTATGTTTTTTTCCCTCAGCATACCAGACCAAACACTGAGCTAATCCATGCCTGTGAGATGTCCATTTGTAAATCCAGTCCTTCAGTAAACCAATCTTAGATTTTTTTTCTCTCAATCAATTAGATTAACAGTATGGTTAGGTCTTTTTCTGAGTCCTTGCTTCCGCGCTAATCCTAATCAGAGCAGACAAGTATTAGCCTGATTCAAGGGGAGCTAAACTGTATGTCTATGTGCCTAGGCCTCTGTAGAAAAATGACTCTAGGCAGGTCAAGAAATTCATTAAAGGAGAAATCTACTCTAAAAATTGGAATAATAAATACACTGTGAATATGCATATATGGTTCATGAAGACAGCACTTTTTTGATTTAGAAAATGAACACAGTAGGAATAATTACTTAATAATTGCAGTAGAAATGGTTAAATGTTGATGATTTGGTAGGTGGAAGGTAACTCAGTAGCAGTTATGTTGGTTCAAATGCATGAGAAGCAAACGACTTTGTAGTCTGCCTTCCCAGACTCCCAGAACACAATTCAAATCAAACAAGACAACAACAACATTTATTTATATAGCACATTTTCATACAAAAAGTAGCTCAAAGTGCTTAAGACATAACCAGGCATCTTGGCAACACAATGATCTGTTTCCAGAATTGACAGAACATACCAGAATCAAATTAAATATTATTATGTTGATGGAAGGCCCTCAGTAGTTTACTTGGCAAATGCACTACTACAGATGATCAGGGTGGTCGAGAGCCACACTTGCTTAACTTACATTCTTTTCCAGCTCTCCACTGGATATGGAGTGAACATTACAGAAGTATTCATCTTTAGACAATTAACCTTTAAGGACCATGTCTAATGTACGAAGGAGGCTGTTGCTTCAATTCTAGCCTTCCTCTCACTGTGTACTTTGGCAAATAACTTAAGTGACAGGCGTTTAAACTGTAAAACATACATCTAAATAGTTATGCTTGTAAAATATGCAATATAGAAAGAAGTTAACAAAGGTTGCTTGTAAAAAATGAAGAGAGATATTTTTTAGAACTTTAGAAAAGTTCAGATGAGAACGGGCCATTCAGCCCAAAAAAGCGGACCAGTCCTATCCACTTAATTCCTCCAAAATAATATCAAGTTGAGTTTTGAAAGGTCTACAGCACTACTCGGTCACTTAACATATCCCATGTGTTTGTGGTTCTCTCTATAAAGAAAAACGTCTTAATATTTTGAAAAATTTACCCTTTATAAGTTTCCAACTGTGTCCCCGTGTTCTTGATGAACTCATTTTAAAGTCGCCGTCTCGATCCACTGGACTAATTCTCTTCAAAATGTTAAACACTTCAATTATGTCTCCTCTTAATCTTCTTTTTTTTGAACTTTAAAGGCTCAGCTGTTTTAAATTTTCCTCATAACTCATCCTCAGTTGCCCTGGAATCAGCCTGGTTGTTCTTCTCTGGACCTTATCTAGCACTGCTATGTTCTTTTTTTAGTCCAAAAACCAAAACTGTACCCAGTACTCCAGATGAAGCCTCACCAGTGTGTTATAAAATTTGAGCAGAACCTACTGTGACTTGTACTGCACACATCAGGGCGCTATATAACCTGACATTCTGTTAGCCTTCTTAATGGCTTCTGAACATTAAGACATTAACCTGCTATGAGAATATTTAGAGTTACCATTTGTGACATTCCACCTTCTCAGTTCAGTAGGAAGGCTACATTTTGTTATTACTCTAATATCCGTCTTAATGGTTTCTCTCATGCTATCATACACCCTACAATTTGTTGTGAAGTTATTATTCTTATATGTTTTATACAGCTGTATTTTCCTTGGCTGCTTCTCATTTATCTCCTTACTTAGCAATTGCTGAGTTTTTTTTTTTAATTTACTACTATTTCTAAATTTTGGGATGTCCCTGTCCTGCATTACAGTATATCTGAAATGTTTTTAAACCTGCTCCACTGCTCCTCATCTAGCTCCACACTTAAAGACTTTCCCAGTTCATCCCTTTTAGACTTTGCTGTATCAGTTCAAAATTTTCCCTACCAAAATTAAACTTAACAGTTTCAGCCTTTGCAACCACACTCTATAAAAACAATGATAATTACTTTAGATTATGATCACTTAGCAGTTTAATCACCTCTACACCCTCAGTTCTATCCTGTTTATTACAAAATACTAAATCTAAACAGTCTTTTATTTTGATTGGAAAATAGTCATGACTGCACTTAATTTCTAAGTTACAGAAACCATTTAATCGTAAGTCTCTGGTTGTAATTTAATTCTTCCAATTCTTAGACACTGTTTGAATTTTGTTAACAAATACACAAATGATGTATAAGTTACTAGCTAACAAATAATCACAATCAAAACAAGACATATTTTCTTTCCCTTCCAAGTTGCAGGAGCACCTTAAGGTGTTCTTGTGAGATTTTCAGAACAGATACCTACGGTCATTGGTAACACAAATCCTGAAGCAGATATCTTGTATATAAACGTCTACACGTAGAAGTGTGTGTGTCTGTCTGTCCGGCCTGAATGTGAGAGGTGGAGTCGGGGTAAGGGCTCCGCCTCCGAGGACACACAAGCGAGGCGAGCACGTCGGCAAAACGAAACCTCCGAAGAAAGACAGTCACTTAGCCGCTAATACGCAAACGATGCGGGCACGTTGGCAAAACAAAACCTCCGAAGAAAGACAGTCGCTTAGCCGCTAATACACAAACGATGCGAGCACGCCGGCAAAACGAAACCTCATTTCAATTTTTTTCTCACGATTTCAATAGGACTCCGGACTTTATACAGGACACCCTTACACAGCTAGTTTATAATAACAGGCCAAATGGACATACATGGAGCCAGGCTTAACAACAAAAATAATGTTCCATTAACTTCTTTGTGATGGATAGAATGCTTCCTTCATGATGCTCTAAATAAAAAATTTAACTAGGAAACATATTCACTCAAAGTCTTACTGGTCTTCAGTTAAAAAAAATAATAATGTAAAGAAGAGGTGATTGCTATATATGATTGTTCAATAATGCTTTTGTTGATTACTTTATGTTCACGTATTGATTACTATGGTCTGTGTCTTTTGGGACATATGACATCTTGAAGGAAGGGTCTGTTTTTTTTGAATGCTGTACAGAGAGTTAGTTGAACAGGGATAGAAAACAAACAGCATTAGAAATGTTATTCTGAGTGCGTCTCCTAAAGACCACTACAGTGATTTCTAACAAGTCTCACAGATCCATCCCAAATAACGAAAAATCTGAATCATGATGTAACACTAGGTGTTTTGCAGCTCAAACGTCTGCCTCACTTAATTGTGTTCATCGTGTGACTTCATTTGTTCCCTGACCAATAGGCAGCTATGCCATTAGCCACACCTTCATGGCTGGACTCCACCCTGCACAATATGACACAGAATAATAAAACAGAGGAGGTCATTCCTTCACACTTAGTTATGTAACAGTCCATTAAAGCAATAGGATGCAGTGTCGTGTACTGATTAACAAATGTACTTTATAATTTCAAGTGGGATGCCTTTTTTGAAGTATGCATATCCATATGTTTCCTCCAAAAGAAAAGTCATTCAATTAGATTCAGCTCCAGCCTAAATTTCTAAAAAGTATGTATGGGTTGCCATCCAGGATTTAGTTCCTACCAGGATAGGTGCTTGTGCTCTGTAAACCTAAACAGGAAAAGCAGGTTAAGAAAGTAGACAAAGAAACCGTAAGTTCATCATACATACTTGGCAAGAAACGTGTCAAATTAATAAAAGTAATTAAACACACCCAGAGACCAAATTTTCTTTATGAGGTGTACAAAGTATATAATATATTTCAAGAAGAAACCTGCTTTTAAAAATGTGGCACACGACAAAAATTCTGGATGAGAAAAAAAAAATATGGCATGGATTTAATTTCTTTCATTTTGCTGTCATTGAAGATCAAGGCAAGAAGCAGCACCACTGCCTGTGCCAGACTCAGGTCTTTCAGAAGCCTCCCAGGGAAGATGGTTTTATTTTATTTTTCGGTGACTATTTAGGAGTGTACTGTTTAGAGTCAGTATATCCCCTGGAAATTTTGTACATGCAGAAAATGTTAGCTGATGCTAAATTATGAACACTGTGATATTTTTTTATTAAATTGATTGGTTTGAAAAAAAAATATTAAATGTTTATTTGAAAGCCTGTGCAAATATTATAGCTTTTGCAACATCATTTTTAGATATGCTTGAGGAAGACTCATCAACACTGAAAGCAATGTTTGCACCAGATAATACAGAATGTAGCCAATAAAGTTTTGTTTCCAAGCAAATCCAAGGCTGGGAAGGACCTCGCCACCTTCACCTGAATCTGAAGAAGTGCTCTTTTACAACACTCCAATGACTGAAAATATTTTTAAGTCTTATCAAACAGCCTTTTTTCTTATAACTCATGCCAGACACATCTCTATCTGAAGTTGCTCTGACTTTGCTTTCATTTGCTTCTGTAATTCTAAAGAAAATTTAAATAAAATTATATCCAAAATGTTTACAATTATTTTTCGTGTAATTCCTCTACTTTTTACATAGTTTATTAATATTTAACTGCTATGCAACACATTAAAAATAGTAGATCATAATACCTGACAGTTAAAAAAGAACATTTGCATTGTAAATGATACAAATAGCCATTCCTTAGCCTATAACTACAAGATACAGGCATATTTGGTAACCTACTCAACAAGAGACAATAAAACAGAGACTATCTATAAATTAAAACCTATCACCTCCTCACACCTGAACAAAAAGCAAGATTTAAAATTATACGTTGTGGCAAAGGATCTGGAGGGCCTACATTCCTGAATGCAAATAAATATCTCATTATTTATATATATAGACACTGAAAAACAAGTATCGCAAGTAACACCAAGTTTAATACCTGTATGCATTTTGAAAAGACAAAGACCATAGTAATAACAGGTTAACCATAAGGAGGACCATGGGGATTCAAATTGAGTAGAAAGGTACAGACTTGCATTTCTCTGGCAAAATCCTTCAGTTCCTTGTAGGACACCTTTTGGTATAGGAACTCCAACATGTAGAGGATCTATGCCAGGTTTCCTTCCTGATATATCACAAATAACCAAAATTTCTTTAATCATTTCATGCAAACACTCAAACAAGTTCAATCTCAGGTGGAGAAGGTGGACAGTTTGAAATACCTAGGTGTCCACATCACAGAGGACCTAACCTGGTCCAAACACAATGACAACTTGGTAAAGAAGGCACAACAACATCTTTACCGGCTCAGGTACCGCAGGGATTTTAGGCTGATCTTCCACATGTCCACCAATGAAAGTATCTTGACTGGATGTATTACTGCCTGGATTGAGGACAGCATGCAGCAGGACCCACAAGGCTCTGTGTTGAGCAGTCAGCTGAACGCATCTTTGGGTTTGCACTCCCTAACTTCCAGGGCATTTATACCAAGTGATGATGGACCAGAGAAAACAAAATGATTAAAGATACCAGCCATCGCAATGGTGGCCTCTGTTCTGTGCTGCAGTCAGGGAAACACTGTCGTGGCTTGAAGTCCAGTTCAGAGACACTGAGGAGGAGGAGGAGCGTTCTACCACAGTCCATCTGCATCTGGAATAACATCTACATGATGTCCTAGTGTTAACTCTTTTACATTAAGTTGCTTTTAGTCATTATTTATTATGTATTACATATACTTAATTATGCCTGTTTACTATGTACAATTATGTGCATTTATTATGTATCACTTATATCATATTATTTATTACGTATCACATATTTAAAATTCTATTAATGATTTTTGATATATATAAAGTCATGTATCACTGGTATTGTCCTTTTACATTGTTCGTAAAGGTCAGTCAATGGAATTGAACACCTAAACATTTCTCTACTTACTGTATTGTATGTATAATTTGTATGTGACAAATAAAATATGATAATTCTGCAGTTTAAAAAAAATAATGAGGTTGCCAGAACTTTACCGTAAAAAAGAAGGAGACAATATTTTTAGGTCTATGGTACACTTTAAAAAAATGTTATATTTACTGTAAAAAAACTGGCAGCTGTGGTTGCCAGAATTTTACTGTAAAAAATAAGGTGACAATATTTTTAGGGGTACGGTATAACTTTATAGCAAATAACTGTTTTTTCTTTACAACACATTCCAAAAGAAGTGAGTGTTTAACCATAAGCTGAAATTCATGCACTGTAATAAATATGCCAATCAATAAACCATTAGAAAATATTGTCAGGATCAAACACCAGCACACAATTTGCATGAGTAGGGTTAAAAATAACCAACAGCAAACATGTATCATTTAATTACATGCATTGAAAAGAATTCAATGTTTAAGGAAGTAATTGTATATTCTCTGGTGGAGAAGTTTGCTTTTGTGGCGTATGGACTCCTACAGGTGTGCTGTCTTATCGAATACGACCCTCCATAAATCAGCCTCCATAACCACAAACCACCTTCAGCACGCAGGGGAAAATAAGTCTGCTAACTTTTTTTAAAGTACCCTACTGTTCTAAAGTATGCAGTTCACAAGGAACAATATGGTAAAAGGGGGGGTTTACTTATGCAAATATCGTAACTTCGGTGTTACTAAAACAGCAATTTAATGTTTTATATTTTACAGTTGTTTACCTTTGCTATTCCACAGTTTTACACTGTAAAATTAACAGCCATTTTTTCAGTGTAACTGTAATGTGTCAGTAAACGGTATGTAGCATATTCTGAAGGTAGAAAAATATTGATTTTACAGAACTTGGCTGTTAAAAATAATGAAATGTATTGTTTAAGATATACAGATAATGTTCAGTAGAATATAAGGCAGGGGTGTCAAACTCCAGTCCTGGAGGGCCGCAGTGGCTGCAGGTTTTCATTCTTCTTAATTAGTGACCCGTTTCTGCTGCTAATTACTTCTTTTAATTAACTTGACTCTGGCCCTTTAGTTGTTTCTTTTTCCTTAATTAGCAGCCAAACAATAATGAGACCCAAAACAAGCCGCCACATCACACAATATCTGAAAATAAAGAAAGGTGAAGGTCTCAGTAAGGTTGATCTCTCAACTCCCCAAAACACTTTTGACGATGTTCTTATGAAAAACAGAAAATCAACAGTTTTGGAAATGTTAGCTGTGGCAGAACGAGAGCAACAACAAGCCGTGGAATTAAATAACGAGTTTAATTAACAGCAAGAAACTGGTTGGAGTTTGAAGCCCCAGTTTAGCTGGTCATCTGTTGGCTCGTTTCACCTCTCATTTCTGTTTGGCTGCATTTTAATGAGGAAACAAATCAATTCAGAGGAGTGAATCCTTCTAACAGGGCTATTAAAATGTGAATTAGCAGTGAAAACAGGTCACTGATTAGGAAAAGGGTTAGAATGAAAACCTGTAGCCGCTGCGGCCCTCCAGGCCTGGAGTTCAACACCCGTGATATAAGGTAACATTCCCTTTTTTCAGAAAAGGTGTTTTACTTTCACCATGTACAGTATTTTTACCATTAAATTTACTGACATTTTTTACAGTTTGGTTATCTGGAGGAGCAGTGGTTTTAGTTCATGGTCATCCCTAATTCCACACCTCAACCTCTCATCGTTTTAAGTATATGACGTTATCAAGAAGAGCCTGATTGTATTATTTTGATGGTTCATCGTGATTGGCAAGAATAAACATTTCAAATAAAGCAGTTTGAGAGTTTTGTTCAAAACGTTCACTTCAGCTTTGTCAACAGTTTCTGGTACAGCCAGGGCCGGTGCCACCATTAAGGCGAATTAGGTATTCCCCTAAGGCAGGGGGGAATAACCGCACCGGTTAGCTGCCGAACATTCGGTTGGCGCACTAATAAGCTTGGCCTAGGGTGCAAAATAACCTAGCACTGGCACTGGGTACAGCACTTGTAATGCTACAAATGCTACCCCAGTCTGCCCAATCTGCCATTTATTCTCAATGCCCTCCTTCAAAAAAAAAAACTGCTAAAATATTTAAACTCCATTATTAACTGAGAGAGAACAGTTTACTCTTTCTGGGAGACTATAAAAATCTTAGACAAGAAAATGCCAACTGCTGTCTCCACCATAACAAGCTACAGAATGTAGGAGATCTCTTCAGTGTGTGCCACAGAATGCAGTAAGAGGATGTTAAAGGTATAACATTAGCAAGAACCAAACTGAATACTTGCCTAAATAGACTTGTGCCCTTAATATTCTATCAGTCTTTTTATTATTCCTAGCATGTTCATCCACTGAATTTATTACCATAAACTACAAAAGAAAAAGATGCACATTGGACAGGATGCCAACATATTGTAAATTACAATAATACAAAGAAATTTACAGTCACTAAAAATAGAACAAGATGAACATCTAATTGAGACTAATCATATCATATCATGCATAGGTAAAATAATGCTCAGCAAACAGTTGACTATATTGTGCCTAAGGTGCAATTAAGCATGGCTTGGTGACATACCTTCTCATATCTTCACATTTTTAGCATGTAAAAAGTTATTTAAGCATTGTACTAATCTGACAACCTTACTATGACCTTGTAAGAGAATCCGAGTGTCTGTAACACAAAAGTGACGTTTCCATTTGAAAGAGGTCATCGAAAAACAGACGCAAAATGGCTGGCAGCATAAGGAAAATAAGACAAATCCAGTTTCGCCACCATTCAGTAGTTTGGCTGATGGAGCGTGGCAGTGCCCCTCAGTAAATGTGCCTCAGACAGATGCTAACATGGACTTCACTGGGCATCAAATTGTTGTTTCTTGAAAGAGAGAATTACCTGACTGAGCAGATTTTTAGAGAGTTGCATTGACGAAGAGAAGAAGAGTTGTACAAATAAAAGAAATTGTCGGCACTAGGTACAGCACCAATGCAGCAGTTATCAATAAGCACCTCATAACCATAACCTCTGAACCTCCTCCCTCATGTGTGATTAATAATTTCCACCTCCCAGACTCTGGGGAATCCCAGACAATGACTGCACAGCAATACCTGCAACTTCCATTCAAGCAGACCCTGCCAATTCTGGGGCTTCCTTCTGGCAACACTGAACTACTCTTTGAGTAATAGCCACTTCAGCTGCATATTGCCGACAGCCAGAACCAAGTCATAAAACAATGCAGAGTTAGGCTCACTGCTTATATTTCAATCCAACAGCTTGCTTTGCCAAGATGCTAATAATATAGATGTGCTATTCATGTCAGAATTAACAATCTGTTATTTAAATGAAGCTTGTTAACCACAACAGAGCAGCCAAGCTTATTTTCACCTTTCAGAAATACATTTAGATTATTAGTCTAACTGTAAAGTCTCTAAAATTCAGATTCAGGTTCCAAAACAGTTACCTGGATCGTTACTTCAATTTTACCATCTTAATATAAAATTTTAAAATATATTATCGTATAATCATTATAATCTAGTGTGCCAGCATATAAATGTAGCTTCAGTTCAGCTCTTCTTCCATTCATCTACCTTCAAGCCTGTTTAATTCAGTTCAGGGTTAAGGGTGAATTGATTTAGATTTTGTTATTACTTTCGTTATTCAAACAGTATTATTACTTTACCTAAAACAGTTTATATAAGGTGTTATGAGTTTTGCAACAAAGAATATGTTTTTTTTTTTAGAAACAAAGTGAATCTTAGTGTTTTCATATTTTCGCCACACGTTTCTTCATACAGCATGCGTACATAGTTTTAAAATATCACGTCATTGTCAGGTAAGAAAAGACAATATCAGCAATTTATTGTTCCAAAGCTCACTTAAATCATTTTTCAAAACAAATCCTGATTAAAGAAAGCCTTGAAACTTATTATTTTTTTCAAAAAGAAGCCCACAAAATGAGGAGTATATAAACCCTCAACATCTGTCTGTCTATTCTCAGTTTGCTTAGAGGAAAGTGACATTGTTTTAGTCAGCGTCTTTATGCGGTCCTTTCAGTGCCATCTGGTTTTTTCTTCTTCATTACAAAAAGCTCTTGAACGCAGTGGGCAACATTACAGTTTCTCCTGCCTTTATTCTAGTTTGAGCTGTACATTAGCTAGTTAACCTGCCATACGTATTTGAGTAATGGACACATTTAAACACTTCTAAAATTTCTAAAGAATTTATATTGAAAGAAGATGAATGTATGTATGTTAGCAAATCTTTTTTAAGAAAACCCTTAAAAAAGAATGAGTCGAATTCAACAACACCATATGATGATGAGACAGCACTCAACAACACCATAAAGCTTCAGCTGGCTTAAGTATTTAGCCTCCCATTACAGAAAATGACAATGATTTTAAATTATATGACACGGAAAATGAGCCTTTTCCAGTAGTACCTCCTCATCGACAAATGCTTTGTCCGTTTTCACTGCAATGAATACTACGCAAGTAGATTAAATTCTTAAGTCTGTTCTGGCCATTTTATTTGAAACATACTGAAAGATACATGTGAAGAAGACTTTTTTGGGTTGAACACATTAATGTCATTATTAGGACATAACATACGTTTTCCATGTTTGTTAAATCCTTTCTCTGTGGCTTACTGCAGTGATACGACTTGTTCACTGAATTAAGCTTATCTTTCAAGAAATTCCTATAAAATCACAGACATGACTACCTATTAAATCATCCATGGTTGTGAATAATAAGTATGACAAAAACAGTGCTAACTTGTGTTAACTTCAAGCAGGGGACAACACAACAACATGACACCTGGCGCCACTGCTGAAGTCCGTAAGGGAAGCAAACACTGACTGGCAGAAAGTTAGACTACAAGGAGCAAATTATCAAACAAGTTCTACGGTCCAAGGACAATCCTTCATATTATTTTATAAGATATCACATTATTCTGAACACTGAACCACCCATATTCCTTTGACAACTGCTTGTAAAACAGTGGATTCTGATGCAACAAATTCAAACCCTTAGTAAATATCAATATATTTTTAAAACTGCTCAGCAGTAGTAGTAATTCAAGTGGCACTTTTTAAAAGCTTTTGAATGTCAGCCAGCATAAACATTATTGACAAATGACTTGCCAAGGTCACTTGGACCCCCTCTAGGGCTTTATTTTCTACAGGAGTTTTTACTTTCCTCTCCTCTGTCGTCAATTAGCCATTTCTCAATTATATTATTAATGGACGTATGCTGCATTTGTGTTAATCATACTGAAGGAGCTTTCTTTAACTGTGTTCA
This sequence comes from Polypterus senegalus, assembly GCF_016835505.1. Classification (NCBI taxonomy): domain Eukaryota; kingdom Metazoa; phylum Chordata; class Cladistia; order Polypteriformes; family Polypteridae; genus Polypterus; species Polypterus senegalus. The sequence continues at coordinate 24,793,172 of NC_053159.1, forward strand.
AATATACAGATGATGTACGGTTTTATTATTTTTGTCACTGCACTGTAGTATGTAACTTGTGCAAGTACTGTGCTCCTGTACTCAGTGAATAGTGCAATATAAAGTACAAAAAGATTAAGTTGAACTGAAATAATACGACAATATTAAAAATGATATTAAATGACTTTCATTCGTTTGGTCAGTATGTCGGTGCCCTGAATCACCCCGTAACAAATGAAGTAATTTTAATTATTATTTTTGATTTTTTTACTTAGACAATTTAGATAAAAGAATTTGTTAGTCCATCCATCCATCCATTATCCAACCCGCTATATCCTAACTACAGGGTTACGGGGGTCTGCTGGAGCCTTTAAAGTAATTCAGTATTAAGACTAAATACTCCACAAACAGTTAGGACCACTTTATCTGTGGACTTATCTGTGAAAATCACTAAGATCCCCCTTTTTTATTGATAACTTGTAGTACCTGGTGGCTGCCAGTGCTGCAGATTGTGCTTGCTTGTTACATACCCTTGCATGTAAAGGTTATAAAATCATATTAAGTTCTGAAAAAAAAAAGATTTAATACAAAGATGTTTGAAGAAACTTTAAATAGTAAGTATCACACCATAGGAACAAATTCATCTCAATGATATGAACTGGTTTGTCAACCTCCAACCCAGGTTATCTGTTCCAATGGACATTGTTTATCAACCTTTTAAGTAACACTTACTGTTCATAAAACAGCACACAGCTTGAACCTAAATATGTGTTTTATATATACATTCAGTGTGTGTATATATATATATATATATATATATATATATATATATATAAAATTATAAATATATATGTGTGTGTAAATATATATATATATATATATATATATAAAATTAAATATATATATATATATATATGGTCACACGCGTGCACATAGGGGACAGTTTAAGGGCTCAAATAATTATAATCTTCCCCCAGAAAGCCAGAGGGCGCTGTTGACTAATGACTGTTCTCTTGGCAAGCATGACACCTCTGATGTCACTTCCAGTTTCCACTGGCCTGGACCCGCCTCTTCCACTAAAGATTATTTTTTCCCAGCAGCAACGCCATCTTAGTTTGCTTTGGAGACTCGCCTTGTTACAAAGTTTCTTTTCTTTTTAAAATTTTTACCCACGTTTTCTTTGACTATACGGGGTTAGCCTTGAAGGTGCCATAAAGATCTTTAATCTCTTACTGTCTTTTTGTTACTGTATATAATATATATATATATATATATATATATATATATATATATATATATATATATATATATATATATATATATATTCAGATTCCATACTCTGAGTCTCAATCTGATTGTATGGGTGGTTACCTACCAGGTAACGCATGTGGTTGGTCTGCCAGTCTGCAAACATCCGCCACGGGTGCCCTCTCAGTTGTGAGAAGCAGATCACAGAATGTTACATAGTTTACTGTCAAATAATGCAAAGAGTACGCGACACGTGTTTCACCCTTATTTGGGCTCATCAGGCGTACACACTTAACTGCACCCCTCACAGGGAGCGAACCTCGGACATCAGCAATGAAGTCCCTTTACGCTGCGCCAAGGCATGTGGTTCGTTTATTTGACATCCTGGAGATTGGAGTAATTACAGAATGTTACAAAGTTTACTGTCAAATAATGCAAAGATTACAAATAAGGGAGAAACACGTGTCACATACTCTTTGCATTATTTGACAGTAAACTATGTAACATATATATATAAATTAAATTTATACAGGGTGAGTCAAAATTATGTTATCATTTGAATGGAGGAAACAATTTTTTCACAAAACATACTTCAGATGTGCAAGATGATTTACAGGAATGTCTCAACCTGTCCGCCATAAGTTTCAACCATATGTGGCACATAAATTGTCCACAAAATTGTATATAAGTATATACATAGCAGTACCATTAGTGTTAACATAATTTTGACTCATCCTGTATACACTGTATATTCATATATATTTTCAAGGGTAACATTGGTGATTTTGTGTATTAAGGCTGTCAAACAGTTAAAATTTGTAACTGCCATCTACATCATGTTTAACTGCAGCAGTTCAGCAATGTCCAGCAGTCACCTGTGAATGTGACTTCTGTTCCACGTGTTAGTTGCTCACACCATGAAGACTTGTGCCTTGATACGTGACACAGGCATCCCATGTGAAGGTAATGTGTAAGAATTGTCAGACCTCACTAAATGACGCCTTATTCTTCAATTATTTTTCAGTCTAAAGTTATTTATTTGCCATTAAGCAGCGATAGTTAATGCTTTAGATTTTATTTGCTTCATGGACACAAGTAGTCAAGTTGTACATTCATGGACTGTAGTCTGACATACAGTTGTGCTTGAAAGTTTGTGAACCCTTTAGAATTTTCTATATTTCTGCATAAATATGACCTAAAACATCATCAGATTTTCACTCAAGTCCTAAAAGTAGATAAAGAGAAACCAGTTAAACAAATGAGACAAAAATATTATACTTGGTCATTTATTTATTAAGGAAAATTATCGAATATTAAATATTTGTGAGTGGCAAAAGTATGTGAACCTCTAGGATTAGCAGTTAGTTTGAAGGTGACATTCGAGTCCGGTGTTTTCAATCAATGGGATGGCAATCAGGTGTGAGTGGACACCCTGTGTTATTTAAAGAACAGGGATCTATCAAAGTCTGCTCTTCACAACACATGTTTGTGGAAGTGTATCATGGTACGAAACAAAGGAGATTTTTGAGGACCTTAGAAAAAGAGTTGTTGATGCTCAACAGGCTGGAAAAGGTTACAAAACCATCTCTGAAGAATTTGGACTCCACCAATCCACAGTCAGACAGATTGTGTACAAATGGAGGAAATTCAAGACCATTGTTACCCTCCCCAGGAGTGGTCGATCAACAAAGATCACTCCAAGAGCAAGGCGTGTAATAGTCAGCGAGGTCACAAAGGACCCCAGGGTAACTTCTAAGCAACTGAAGGCCTCTCTCACATTGGCTAATGTTCATGTTCATGAGCCCACCATCAGGAGAACACTGAACAACAATGGTGTGCATGGCAGGGTTGCAAAGAGAAAGCCACTGGTCTCCAAAAAAACATTGCTGCTCGTCTGCAGTTTGCTAAAGATCACGTGGACAAATCAGAAAGCTATTGAAAGAATGTTTTGTTAATGGATGAGACCAAAATAGAATTTTCTGGTTTAAATGAGAAGCGTTATGTTTGGAGAAAGGAAAACACTGCATTCCAGCATAAGAACCTTATCCCATCTGTGAAACATGGTGCAGGTAGAATCATGGTTTGGGTCTGATTTGCTGCATCTGGGCCAGGATGGCTTGCCTTCATTGATGGAACAATGAATTCTGAATTATATCAGAGACATCTGTCCATGAACTGAATCTCAAGAGAAGCTGGGTCATGCAGCAAGACAACGACCCTAAGCACACAAGTCGTTCTACCAAAGAATAGTTAAAGAAGAATAAAGTTAATGTTTTGGAATGGCCAAGTCAAAGTCCTGATCTTAATCCAATCGAAATGTCATGGAAGGACCTGAAGAGAGAAGTTCATGTGAGGAAACCCACCAACATCTCAGAGTTGATGCTGTCCTGTACGGAGGAATGGGCTAAAATTCCTCCAAGTCGGTGTGCAGGAATGATCAGAAATTACCGGAAAAGTTTAGTTGCAGTTATTGCTGCAAAGGGGGGACACACCAGATACTGAAAGCAAAGGTTCACATACTTTTGCCACTCACAAATATGTAATATTCGATCATTTTCCTTAATAAATTACTGACCAAGTATAATATTTTTGTCTCATTTGTTTAACTGGTTTCTCTTTATCTACTTTGAGGACTTGAGTGAAAATCTGATGATGTTTTAGGTCATATTTATGCAGAAATATGGAAAATTTTAAAGGGTTCACAAACTTTCAAGCACCAAGTTTACAACTATTGAAAGTTTTGTCCTTTGCACTATCTGGAAGAGTTTTAAATCAAAAGGAATCATCATAAATTTCATCTTTCTCAGCCAACTTTAAGTCAAGGCGCTCCAAAATGCTGTACCATCTAATCAGGGCCCTCAGGAATAAGAAGAGCTTGGACTTTGCTTATAGCTAACTGTAGTCATATTGTATAATTTTGAATGATATCATATTAAATGCTTAAGTACATCAGATTCTTGACACACGTGTGTAAATTAAATATCATATGATTTCGCTAGGCTGTTATTTCCACCTTTTGTCTTGCCATAACACCTCTACAAATTGAAATATTTTAAAGTCTTACTTCTTTTTTACGGTCTTAAATTATTAACTACTGAATTCTTATATGGTACTACTAAAAGTGAGATTTCTTAACTCCCACTGTCCCCCCTAGTATTGCATTTCAGGATTTTAACAAGCGATAAGAAAGAGTATTTTTGTAATTGTGCATATCTTTAGTTTTCTTGTGTACATCAAATGCTTTTTAAATTAATTATTTTTTAAAGCAAGGGCAGTAGCATGGTTTGATAAGGAATAAAAATTAGAAAGCCTAAATTTCCATATTTTTAATTTTCAAAAATTATGCAGTTACATATAAATCCAGATCAAAAGAAGTAGAAAAATAACTCATTACATATGACTTCAGGTGAAAAAAAAGGAACAAAACTCCAAGTCAGTAGTGAAGGCTGAGTGTCTTTATGTTTTATAAGGTCATTATTTGTTAGTGTCGGGTTCCAGTTTTGATAACTTTAAGCACAGTTCTCTGTCAACTTATTGGCAACTCTCTCTGAGATAACAGCTTTCTGCTGTTGACTAGTATTATATAACACTGTATTGGTTGACACACCTTTTTAATATTGCATGGAGGTTAGGGACAGTGCCACTGGATTGGCAAACTGGGGTGGTGGTCAACATCTATAAGAAAGGGGCCCAGAGGGTGTGTCCCAACTTTAAGTGTATCACACTCTTCAGTCTCCCTGTAAAGGCCTACTATATACCAGGGATCTCAAAAGGATGATTTGGCTGTTGCCAGAGCCTCAGATTCAGAAGGAACAGTGCAGATTTCATCCCAGTTGTAGAACACTGGACCAGCATTTTACCCTCACAAGGATTCTGGAGGGTTCATGGGATTATGGCCAAAAAGTCTACCTGTGCTTTGCAGACTGGTCTAAAGTTGGAGGGTGGTTTGGGAATACTGGGTACTGAGCCAGTTGTTGTGGCCTTTTCAGCCCCTGCATAATCATAGTGAATGCTTGGTTCACATTACCAGCAGAAAGTCAGTCTTTTTCCTGCTGGGTGTGGAAATCCGTCAGAGATGCCCTCTATCACTGATTACACTGCTATTGTGGGCTGCATCAGGAGTGGGCAGGAGGAGGAGTACAGGAAGCTAATCAAAGACTTTGTTAAATGGTTAAATTGTTAAATGGTGCGACTCAAACCACTTACACCTTAACACCAGCAAGACCAAGGAGCTGGTGGTGGATTTTAGGAGGCCCAGGCCCCTCATGGACCCCGTGATCACAGAGGTGACTGTGTGCAGAGGGTGCAGACCTATAAATATCTGGGAGTGCAGCTGGATGATAAATTGGAATGGACTCCCAATACTGATGCTCTGTGTAAGAAAGGTCAGAGCCGACTATACTTTCTTAGAAGGTTGGCGTCCTTCAACAGCTGCAGTTCGATGCTGCAGATGTTCTACCAGATGGTTTCGGCGAGTGCCCTCTTCTACGCGGTGGTGTGCTGGGGTGGCAGCATAAAGATGAACGACGCCTCACGCCTGGACAAACTTGTTAAGAAGGCAGGCTCTGTTGTAGGAGTAAAGTTGGACAGTTTAACATCTGTGGCACAGCGACGGGCATTAAGCAAACTCCTGTCAATCATGAAGAATCCACTGCATCCACTGAACAGGATCATCTTCAGACAGAGAAGCAGCTTCAGTGACAGACTTTTGTCACCATCCTGCTCCACTGACAGACTGAGGAGATCGGTCCTCCAACACACTATGCGACTCTTCAGTTCCACCCGGGGGAGTAAAGGCTAACATTATTCAAAGTTATTGTCTGCTTTTACATGCATTTTTGTATCAGTATACTGCTGCTGGATTATGTGAATTTCCCCTTGGGATTAATAAAGTATCTATCTATCTATCTATCTATCTATCTATCTATCTATCTATCTATCTATCTATCTATCTATCTATCAATCACCATTTCTGTTCCCAATTTTTACGGACAAAATTTCTAGCTGCTGCCAAGGAGGGAAAGGTGTTGAGTTTTGTGTCCTCAAAGTCATCTTTTTGAGAATGATGTAGTTCTTCATCAGGGTGTCACCTTGCACTGGGATGACTTCCAGCTGAGTGTGAAGCAGCCATAATGAGGATCAGCATCTCCAAATCCAGCGACATGGTTCTCAGCCAGAGAAAGGTGGAGTGCCTTCTCCAAGTTGAGCATAGCATGCTGCCTCAAGAGAATTCATTTAAGTATGCCACGATCTTGTTCAAGAGTCAGGGGACAAGGAAATGGAGATTGACAGTCAGATATGAGCAGTGTCTGCAGTCATGTGTATGTAGTACTGATCAGCTGTGGTGAAGAGGGAGCTGAGGCAAAGATGAAGCTCTTAATTTAGTGGTCGATCTACCTTTCTACCTTCACGAACTGTGGTAAGTGGCTGAAAGAACAAGAACGCAGGTGCAAGCAGCAGAAATGAGTTTCCTTCACAGGGTGTCTGGGATCAGCTTTAGAGACAGGATCAGAAGTGCAGGCATTCAAAAAGATCTCAGAGTAGAACTGCTGCTCCTCTATATTGAAAAGAGCCAGTAGAGAGGGTTTGAGCATCTCGTCAGGATGCCTCTTGAATGCCTCCCTGGCGAGGTGTTTCAGGCCTGTATAACCTGGAGGAGACCTCGAGGCAGACCTAGGACATGCTGGAGAGACTATATCTCTCAATTGGCCTGGAATGCTTCGGTATGACTTCGGAAGAGTTGAAAAAGGCGAAAGAGGAAAATGGATGCCTGGGCATCTTTGCTTAGACTGCTGACTTCATGACCTTAACTTGGAAAAGTGGTAGAAAATAAATGGATGGATGGATGGATGGATGGATGGGGTGAAGTATCCTTGTCTTGTAATTCAACTTGGGCAAAAGCAAAAGCTAAATACAGAATAATAATAAAAAATGATATGTTAATATCATTGATGTATTATAAATCAGTGAAAATAGATTTAGTGATAATGTTTTTATTTTCACTTCTTTTATTTTCATTCATTTATTTATACTGCACTTTTCAAGTGATACACACAAAGTACTTAACAATGACAAAACAAAAAGGCATAACAAAGAGCACCTTAGCAGAAGGACTTTGAATCCACTAGATGTCTAGGTCTCAAGTTCTTGTAGATTCCTCACTGTCTCCAACTAGACAGCGTTCAGGAGTGATTAAGAACAAGAACAGAATGTCGGGTAAAAACGTGGGCCGTGTTCATTGCAATTAAACATGGGGGTTTTCTCTCACCCTGCACAATGGATTTGCAGGACCCCATCTGGAAAAATGCAAACAGTTATGGGAAGCTCTGAGGACGGAATGAAGGAACCGAGTCCTTGTAGCAGAAGCAAATCAAGAATAGGTAACCGAATAACAGAAATGCTTAAAACTATGAAGGGAGTTAGTAGATTAGACGCCAGCTTTTAGATACTAAATTGGATTTCTCAGCAAAAACAATGGGACACAGCTGGAAAGTGATTAAGGGCAACTAAATTTAAGTACATTAATAAATGTGGGTAGAAGTGAAGAGTATCGCTATTTTACAAACTAACAAAACAAGTTAATATTGTAAAGTTGGCTAAACACTGCAACTTATTTTTATTTCTATAAAAATTAAAAAGTAATGTTTAATGATAATATTACTAATAAATATAAGCAAATGTAGTAGCATTGTTAATAAGAGCAGTATTGCCAAGTAGTGCTCTCATTTGGTTGCTTTCTGGTGCCATGACAAATAATTGTATATTAAAATTTATAACTCCAATTTATTTAAAAGAAAATATAAATCAGGTCACCTGGTGTACTCCTTATGCGTGTTCACTCATCCTCCCATGCTTAAGGGCAATACAAATTTGCTTTTTTAAAATTTTGTAAGCATTCAAATAAACTCTTAACATCATTTAGAGCTTTTGAAATATCACATAGAGTAAGTCGAAAATGGCCGTATCTAGTGGATGTCTGTCTAACTGCAAGTGGAAAACTAAACATTTTACAAATCCCAATGATTAATTCAAAATAATAGGACAACATATTGAGAGTACTGAAACACCTTTCTAAAATGTGTTGCATGTTGGCTCAGAGGTTAGCACAGCTGCCACGTACATCCAACATGTGTGGAGTTAACATTTTTCTCTGTATTGCTCTGGATACTTTTGATTTCCTCCTACATCCTCAAAGACATGTGGTAGGTTGACTTTAAATTCTGACTTGTCCCAGTGTGTGTGTGTGTGTGTGTGTACGAGTGTGCTCTCCATGAACTACTGTCCTTCCCATGGCCAGTTCCTACCTAACTGCCAGGATTCCCTGGAACCACAACTTGGATTAATGACATTTAAAAATGTTGTGTTACATTCTAAAATGCTTATAATATTTTTGCATAGTTGGTATCTTTATTGTGGCAGTAAGTTATAATATTCCTTGGACAAAGATTTCTATTAGAAGTCTGTAATGAATGAAAATTATCTATTAGTATGAAGTGTCTGTTTAACTCTGCGGCTTTCTTCTACACTCAGTCCTCATTTGCTGTATGATTTAACTGTCTAGCCTCATTATGCAGTCACTCTCACTATATCTGAATGCAGGAAAAAGAGCCAAAGCTGGTACAGAATGAAATAAACATCTAATAATTAAATATGCAAACAGCTGTTTAACCACGTAAAAGGTAGAAAAAGGTTAAAAGGAGTCAATGGAGGCTAAAGAGACAGCAGGTCTACTGATGACAGAAAGAGCAGCAAGGGACTCTGCTCAGGCCTTCTGGAAACCACATCAAACAAGCCATGGATGGCAGCCAAGACGAAAAGAAACCAACTGTTGCTGGGAGGGCGATACTTATTTCCACCAGGGAACTTTGCCTGGAAAACTGAACTTCTGAAGAAAGAACACACACACACACACACACATGCACAAAATCCTTAAAGCAAAATAAGCATAAGGTTTCTTCTAAAATGAAAGCAAATGTTTAGATATTAACCCAACTGATGGGATTACTAGAAAGCAAATAAAAACGTCCGGTAATGATATTCTCGGGAATTTGCGTCTCATACCTTACAGTGTATCTTTCTCTTGCTTTGTCACCTGAACAGTCAAATCCTCTTTTCATGATATAATCAGCACCTCCATATGGCAAAATGACAGTGATGGAAACACTAAAGGAAGAAATATACTAGAGCAATTTTCAGCAAATGATTTTTTTTTTAATATATGAACTCAGAAAGGTTAAAACATTCTTATGTATTAACTGTATAAATCAGATTTGTATTGTTTACACAACATTACACTTGTATTAATTTATATATAGTTTGTCTAACACTAAAGAATTAAAGCCACCAAAAATCAACAAAACTGTAGCAAACAGAATGACACACAATCAATAGGTTTGCTTTAGCTTCCATAATCCATTTTCAATAGGATGCTACTTGCATAAAATCTCAAATTATCTTATTTCTTTATCATTAAAACCATGAAATGCAAAACGATTGCTTAATTCTACATACAGTACAAACGTATGGTATGAAAATTTTAACCTGTCTCTCTATTATATAAAAAAATCTTGGGACAAGACGAGACTTTTTCAGAAAGATGAGACAAGATATTTTCAGAGAGATAATTTCAAATCCCACGAGACGAAACTTTGTGCCAAGAGATGAAAACCTAACAGGTCCAAGCGGGGTCAAAAATACACGACAAACAGTAGAAGAAGAAAAGACAAAGAGTAGAAGACAAAGTAGAACGTCGTAAAGAGGGTCAAAAACGTTGGCACAATACGCATGCAGAGCAGGTTACAGATTATAAAAGCATTAAAATTCGAAAGTCTCAAAAAACTGATAGTAAAGATCTCTATAGCACAAACTAATTACGGAAATTATTACTCGGTGAAATAACGGAACAGCAAAAAGAGATTGAATATATATGGACATAGGTTATATGACAGAAGTATGAAGATATTGTTCGTCTTTAAAGTTTAAGTCCTGTAGATTGTCTAATTTGTGTTGCCATCAGGAAAAAGTAGTGTTTCTTCCCAATGAAGAGGTGAGAAATAAAAGATTTGTTATTTGGTGAAAGTGAAATCCACAAACACTACAGGCAAAATATCTGAATCTACAATAATCTGTTTTCGCTCGCATCAATCAATGCTCAAAACAAAGATAATAAGCTATGAAAATCTATGGTCCCGCAAAAATTAACCCTACTACAAGTTTAATTTCAAAGAAGCCACAATTCGGTCAGGTTTACATTTATGCTCATGGAGAAGCGATGCAACATAGAATCGAAACAGTTAAACAATTTGAAGTATTAGAAATTCTACAGCCAATAATGGATACAAATCCATACGTTCAAAGGTTTCACACTTTACTTGAAATTTATCTGAAAAACACAGACAAAGAAGTTTTCTTGTATTTCTATATGAATCCGAAAGATCACGCTCGTATGTATAATAAACCAACATGTGACGAATTGTCAGCGATAATAGTTTTAAAGACGGAGATATCAAAGGCAGAGTTGATATTCATGTTCATCCAAAAACACAGCACGATTCGTCACAACTGGCAGATATTGGAAATGACTAGCGCGTAGGGCACGCATAAGGGTTGGCGAGTGAAGCTAGCAGGGGACAAAGTCCCCTAATAATCCCATAAATTTGAATGGCCCAAGGCCTGCAAGTCTTCCACAATAAATAAAACTCCGTAAAATCTCCATATTTAAAATCAACACACAGTTCATGACTTGTCTAATGACTGCAACAGATGCAAGGCATCCAGCACGGTCTTCCATAGGCTACTAGCTTTAATGATACAGTATGTTCAAATATCAACTTCGATTTCAACCAAACTTAGCCCTTAATTAAGACATAAGTCTATAAATCAGATGCCGAAATAGTCTGAAATTATATTCTTGATATTTTTTAAATATGTTACTGATGCAGTTTATTACTGTAAGTAGTGCAGTTCTCCAAAATATGAATTGTCCAAGCAGTAGGACCAAAACCTAAAACAAATATTTTGGAAGTTAACAGATTACTAAGAACATTATATATTTGTTATTTATTGTATATTACTGATCAGCCCTAGTGTAAGTAAAATGACCAGAAGGTCGCAATGCATGTACATAGTGAGAGCCAGCTATAGACTGAATCAGTTCTGCATTCTGCACTGGGGTAGCTTCGGCCTACCTCTCTTGAAGTCTCATGTGTATCATCTTTAAAAGATCTGAAATTTAGTCTCAAACAGAGGAGACTGCATGGGGACCTAAATCTAGGCATTTTAAATCCTCAAAGACATTGAAAGAGTAGATCCAGCAACCTTCTTTTCAGATTGAGAATGAATCCCGTACTCGAGGACAGCCATGCAAATTAACAGGAAGTGCATTTAGGACTGAAGCTAGGAAGCACTTCCTTACACAAAGAGTCGTAGAAGTGTGGGGCAAACTACAGAGACTGACAAACCTGGACCACCTTTAAGAAGAACCTGGGCGAGATATTGGGCCATCTTAGCTATTAACTAAAGAAACAGGATTGATGGGCTGAATGGTCTCCTCTCATTAGTCAAATGTCTTATGTTCTTATGTTCCAATGACTCCATTTAAGGTAACCCAGACCTAGGACATATAAGAGGCCATTCCTACAGGGTTGGGAAGCTACTTTCCAAAAAGTCAATCACTGGTTGTAGCAAGTAGGCCAAGAAAATACCATATCTGAAGAAGACAGGAAGAATATATTGATTTTGGGGTAAACAAGCAGAATTTGTTAGTGAGGGATCCTATTACTTATAAGGGCTTTAAGGTGTGTGCTTCTTTTCCTTTCCTTTAAATAGAAGGACAGTAAAAATGATTATGCCAGGTTTGATGGAAACTTAATTCTGTTTTTAAGGAATGTGTAATTACATGTGTAATTAATTAGCTTTCTTTCTAGTATACTGTATATATTGAATAGTATAGTATGTACAAATGTTTGCTATATGCAAAGGCAAAATGAATAAATAATAGCAAATAATGCTCAGGCTTCCATGAGTATGTGAGCAAATGTTTGAACCTATAAATCATGGCAAAGGAAGCTTCAAGTTTTGGGAAAAGGAATGATGCAGAAGACAAGAAACAAAAAAATGTAACATTGGAGTAAATAACCCAAATAATCAAAGTTCCACTTGTGTCTTATACAGTAAATTAACAACACTTTGTGTTTCTGTAGCTGTGATAATTCAAAGACTGCTAAAGATTTCAAATTAAAATTGTACTCCTAGGTTCAGAAAATAAAAACTGTGGGCAATGCAATGTGAACTAGGAGCAAAATGGCATAACCAAAGATAGCCAAAGTTCAATGGAGAATCATTAGTGATAAGAAGATATACCGTAATGCTTTTCAAAGGTTGTTTAGTTAGACAGGATGAGTTCACATCTGTCTAGCTGAAGATAAATATCAGTACAACTACCAGATGTAATATGTTTTTAAAAGCACCTAAGCTATATTTGCTATAATTAATAATGACAGATATTGAATATATGACATTGTATGGTTACAGTTTGTTTATATCTTGACATAATTACCTAGATTCTCCATTTCGGGCTTTTTCCTGCTTTGTGCTCAATGCTGCCAGGATGAGCTCTTTCAGGATGTAACTAACAATCATCCAATCTTCACCAAGTTCTAAAATTAGATAAACTTAAGTTCAGGTGACAAATAATACATAACATATTTAGCATTTTTTCTGCAAAAAAATAAAACAACATGTAGCCATGTATAAAAAAGTATGCAAATTTTGCTTCTTCCATATCAGTTAAGAAAGCATTAAGAGCCATGATGATTATGAAATGAAGGCACCTCTTAAACAAGACAGAACCTTAGGATAGTCAACCTGGATAATTTGGATTCGCAGTATGATATGTAATATAATGATTTATTGATAGATACACTGGATCTCTCACGTCTCTGTAGATCGATTTAGAAGAATTAGACAAGGGATGCATGGATGGAGATTTACCTATTAGTCCTTATTTCAAAAACAGTACATTTTTATCATAAAACAAACAAGCATAAGCATATATACCAAATAAGAATATATTTAAAGGCAGAATAATAATTAATCTCATATTAGGTTACCTTCACATAATTACTTCTTTTTATATGAAAATCAATGTGGATTTATTATGTCGATTAAAGAGCAAAATCAGCAAAGAGCACCAATGTAAACTGTCACGGTTTTAACAGATTGAAATCAGCTGCACTTACGCTAGAAACATAAAAGAGCTGCTCACTTTCTTACAGACGTTTTGAGCAGATATTAAATGTCTCCAAAATACACATGCTCCACTATTTTGACAAGCTTAATAATAAAAACAACAAACTCTTGTCATATTGATATTGAAACAATAATGACAAATGGAAAAGCAGCTGGAAAATAAAATTAAAGATACAATTCCAAGTTAAATTCAGGACCACCCTTTAATTACAGTAGATATAAACCGGAGGAACACATAGAGTACTTCTCCAATGGATAATTACATGCGAGAAATAAAGGATAATGTTTATACTTGATGTTTGAACAAACCATTGAAATAACTTTCAAATAATGTTGTACTCATTCGTTTTGATAAAGAAGCCTGCTCTTAATAACAACGACTGATTTTTTAAAAATTTACATCTCACCTCATGACTAAATGAAATACTTTATTTGTTAATGCAATGCCAGCTACTGCTGCTGGTATACAATAGGACGAGTTTTCTATATTTATTTAAGTACAGTAATGGATAAATAAAAATTCATGTCGATTTTAAAGTTGACCAGTTGACATCATTCTAGATCTCCCTTTTACAGAATCCCTACCAAATAAAATACTTTGGTGTCCTTTTGTAATCGCTGGATCCTGTGCCTATCTAAGGAAAAAAAAGGCAACATTACCAATGACAATGACCGCATGAAACAAAAGCAGAAATGTATAACAGTTAACATTTCTAAGCTGGAATTTCAAACAGAAACCTCACTAAAACTGCCAAAACTTTTTCCACTTTCAGAGTGCTGAAATCGTTTTAGCTTTATTGCAGACGTATCAGTGGTCTGAAAGACAGATGTTATATCACAGGACTCTTTAAGTCTGTGGCATTCCTGATAAAGCCATTACATTTCTTTTCACTTAGGGGTAAAATGTCACCTTAATGCAATGCCATAAAAATAGCTTCTCTGATTATGTAAATTCCAAGTCAAAAAAGTGGCCATCTACCGAATCAACATGGTTAGTGGCTAAAGAAAATTTGCAAAACGTTGGTGTTTTAAACGTCACAATTATTAATCTCCACGCTCCCCTTCTTGTTTGAAAGTCCACTGCCTGGTCTAATATACTGTACACTGGTATTTTTGCATACAAATAAAGAAGTCCCTAACCCTAACCTTATTAATACTTAAAATCTAACTCTATAATTATGAAGAGTGTGTAATCTTGTAATGTAGACGACCCTGCACTTTATTACATAATAATCTCAGTCTAAAATAAAGATTTTCATTTGCAGGGGAAAAACTGCCCTGGTAGTGCCAAAAGTGGAGGAAAACACGACAACTTAAAATATGTCAGAAATGACTGGTGTCTACATTGTGTAACAGCAACATAAAGATCAAACTGGGAATATCCTCAAAATATAAAACTAGACACCTGCTTCTCCTCTCCACACTGCTTCTGCTCTGAAGGGAAATTAACCCTATGAAACTAAATGCGTACTTTTCAACTGAGAGTTTAGTACATTTAAAGAGAAACGCATCCACTATTCACAAGGAATGTCCTGGGGATAAAGCATTAATATATTTTAAAGTACACATGAGAGAGCGCTATACTTGCAAAGATGAGCTTTTTGAAAAGAACTGATATTAAATTTAGTAGGATTGAACTTCACTGACCTCTAGATAATAAAATTAAATGTCTCTTTGATAAATTGTGACAGAGGTGTTAACACATACTGTACTGACAGTCCCCAACAGTTTCAAAGCTTAAAAGGCATTAAGTCTCCTAAACTGATTTCATTTTCAGGAACTTTTTAAAGCCATCATGGTATACAGTATGTCCCATTGTTCCTTATGTTAAAGATGTATGAGCATTTGTTTGCAGTATCCTAAACTGGGAATAATATATTCAGTAGGTGTGTTTGTTCTGTGAGTACGACTCCTCACATTGTTTTTTTTTTTTCTCATTTAAAGGATATACTTTTCAAGTATACAGCAGCTGAAATGATTGCAGTAAATGAGCTTATTGTGTCTGTGCGTCTCTGCATATACAGCAAGGATTTAAAAGTTCTGTTTCTTTCTTCAGACTCAAACAGTCACATTGACTTGTCAATAAATTTCTTGTTCACTTGCTTTCCAGCTGGAGATTCATTACCTAATATGGGGACGTCTGCTTTCTGGGTTATTTCGAGTGTGTGTGATAATACTCCCCTCTCTCTCCCTCTCTCTCTCTCTCTGTCTCTCTCGGACTCTCTCTCCCCGGACCCCGGGTCCTGCAAATACTGACAGAGAAGCCTGACGTGAAACCTGCCATCACGCAGACTACATTGACACGAAGCAGCTTATCTAAACTCCGAGCCGTAGCTAACATTCAGCCGTATTGCTAAAGACAAGCGCAATCCTGTTTGTTTTGTTTTTCTCTTCTCTTTCCAAAACCCCATTCAATGTTTTTGCTCATTTTCATTGTCCAAAATATATAATTTTTTTTTGTCATGCTTTTTTAACCCTCCAGTGATATGATCTTTTGTTTTGTTTATAATTGTACCGTGTGGAGAGGTGATTAGCTTACTTCAGAATTTATTTTAAACACATGATCTTGTGAAGGCCACACAGTAGATACACATTTACAGGTCTATTATCTCTTTATGTCTTGTTAGTTTACTGTGAAGAAGGCTGAGGAAAGAGTCCTTTAACATTTCTATGAGGTTAGTCCTATACAGATGAGAAATATAATACTTTACAAAGGGGCAAAATAAGGGCCTGACAGAAAAAAATAATAACTATGAGCTATCAAATTAAGCATACATATAATTTGAATATTACACATTGAGTAATGTCTATAAACACTTGTAAAAACCTTCATCCCCAATCATAAAAATACATGGCTGGAAGTCATACACCAAAGGCAGAATGTATAATGCAGCACTGCCTATGTAAACTATACCAGATATGCACAAATTCAAAGATACAATACAAATAAAATAAAATGTGACGTTTATGTTGGGATGAAAACACATTTTTGTAAAGTATATCCAAAATATATTTATGAAAATATTTGTACTGATAATACTTATAAACTTAAATTAAGAAATATTATAAGACTCGTAATTCTTTAGAAGATTTTAAATGTACTTAAGCAGACAAAATTGTATTCATCCACAGAAAGAGTAAATTTTTAAGCTACATATTACACCATTTTAATATAAAATTATCCCAAATTGGTTAAAAACCAATTAAAATGTTACCTTTATGCAACTGAAAAAAAACTAGTAACAAATTTCATCTGATATCCTAATCCCCGCATGTCTTTTAAAGTGATTTGCTTCATTGCAACAGTACACAGTGACCTTATTTTATACACTAAATTATTTACTCCTCCATCTATCCATTCTTCTAGATTTTCCATCCATTCCTCCATCTGTTTACTTATCCAGATTAATCCAATTTTAGACTAGCAGGGAAATAAAGCCTTCCAGCAAAAAGTACAGGCCACTTTTACTCTTTAAAGGAAGAAACAGCACTAAATTAACAATCACTCACTGCATTTGGAGTTTACAGAATATCAGTAGTAACTTCTTCCGGACATTTCTAGAACATAACATTTGCAAGTTTGCTGGAGTGTCTTAAGACCAGTGATTTACGGTTTTCTAGAGCAGGGGTCTCCAACTCCAGTCTCAGAGAGCTACTGTGGCTGCAGCTTTTCATTCTAACCCTTTTCTTAATTAGTGACCAGATTTTGCTGCTAATTAACTCTTTGCCTTAATTTTAATTGATGCACATCTTAAGACTAAGGCCCCTTAATTATTTATTTTTTTCCTTAATTGACAACCGAACAATATTAAGACACAAAATGCACCAACACTTAAACAACAACCTGCGTCCATCACACAATAACTGAAAATAAAGAAAGATAAAGGCCTCGATAATTTTGATCTGCTCAGGTCCACAAAACATTTTGACAGCCAGCACTTTTAAAAAAGAAAGTCAACAGTTTTGGAAATGTCTACCATGGCAGAATGAGGGCCATAGAATTAAAAAACAGGTTTAATTAGCAACGAGAATTGAAGAAACTGAATGAAGTGAAATTGATTGGATTTTGAGGCCCAAACTTAGTTGGTTTTCTGTTGGCTCACTTCACATCAAATTTATGTTTAGGTGCCGCTTAAAGAAAAAATAATCAATTCAGTGGTCAGAGTCTCAAGAAAAGTCACTTAAAATAAATGTAAAAAGTTAAATGGCAGAAAAAACTGGTCACTAATTAAAGAAAGAGTTAAAATGAAAACTTGCAGCCACAGTAGCTCTCCAGGACTGGAGTTGGAGACCCCTGTTCTAGAGTATATTCCATCCATTTTCTAACCCGCTGAATCCGAATAGGGTCACGGGGGTCTGCTGGAGCCAATCCCAGCCAGCACAGGGCACAAGGCAGGAACCAATCCTGGGCAGTGTGCCAACCCACCGCAGGACACACACAAACACACCCACACACCAAGCACACACTAGGGCCAATTCAGAATCGCCAATCCACCTAACCTGCATGTCTTTGGATTGTGGGAGGAAACCGAGCGCCCGGAGGAAACCCACGCAGACACGGGAGAACATGCAAACTCCACGCAGGGAGGACCCGGGAAGCGAACCCGGGTCTCCTAACTGCGAGGCAGCAGCGCTACCACTGCGCCACCATACCGCCCCTTGAGTATATTCATTCATGCAAATACATATTTTAATGTACAGTACTATAAATGTGCAGTTTAATTCATGTAGTTCACAAACTTGGTGATATTATTTAGCAAATTAAAAAATAATAACAGGAATAAATCTCTATATATCCATCCATCCGTTATCCAACCCATTATATCTTAACTACACGGAACGTGGGTCTGCTGGAGCCAATTCCAGCCAATGGAGGGCACAAGGCAGGAAACAAACCCCGGGCAGGGCGCCAGCCCACCGCAGAATCTCTATATAAAACATCATAAAATAGATTATTGAAACTAAAAAAAAAGAAACAAAACAATGAAAAGTCACCTTTATATAAAGTTCTGAAATCAAAATTACTTTTACAATAACTTCCAAGAAACAAAATTGGTGTGCACTGATTTCTTTAAAACGCTCGAACCAAACAGAGGGTATGAACATAACTGACTAAATCACTTTACTAAGGAAATTGTATATTACCATCATCATTTCCATCCCGCTTTTCCTAGTGACGGTTGAGATGGAATGACCAGTCCACCGTGTCCTCAGCAACTTTTTCCAGTTTCTACTGGGGAATTCCCAGATGCCCCCAGAGGTATAGTCCCTCCAGCATGTCCTGGCTGATCCACTTGGTTTTCTCCTGTAGGTACATATGCCATGGACACTGCTAGGGGTCATCCTAACTCTATGCCCCAGCCATATCAACTGCTTCATGCAGTGGTTCTGCTCGGAGGCCCTCTCACATTGACCGTGTAGTCTGCTGATTTTTCTCTGGCTTACTTCGCTCCCCGTCTTCCCCCTCCTGCCATCACAAAAATTCGCAGGTTAGATTAACTGATGTCTTTGAATCGGCCCAGCAGGACAGCATCTGGGACAGTAGATGAATGACACCTGAAATGGATCGGTGTCCCATGCACGGTTGGTTTCATCCAGTATCAGAATAAACTCTGGCCCTCCATGACAACGAACTGGATTATTGGGTTTGACACTAGATAGAAGGGTGTGTATACGGTCATTCTATCCATTTTCTGTTATAGGAATAGATTAGGGGGTCTGCTGATCATGAAATAAACTAAACAAGCTTAAGACTCCATACTGTATGTAGTCAAGGTCTGCCAATGTTTACAATTTTTAAAAAGTGAAATTTTATTCATAAAGACAAATTTCAAAAAGAAAACAGTCTGAAGTAAAATTAAGTTCGGGTTCAATGTTGCTAGGTAAGATGTTTTACAAATAAAAACAAACTTTCTTGAGAAATTCTGATTTATTCATTTTACTATCAACCTTTTATTCTTCACTTGCCATTTACTAATTTTTTAGTTTAATAATCTAAACATGTAAGCTATGACCTGAATAAAATTCCTACTTATTACAACTTCAAAAAAAAACCAATCTTGGCATTTACATAAGGAGAGCACTTCGACAAATCAGAGGAGACCATTCAGTCCATCAAGCCCATTTGTTTAGCTAATAGCTAAGCCGTCCCAAAAGTTTAGTGCAACATAGTCTTATATTTTCCAGTTTTTCAGTTAAAATGCAAATTTTATGACACTGTCCACTGCCCTCGAAAATTCACAGAAAAATTCAGGAAAGTCATGCCAACAGCAACTGCAAAATAAGACACAAAGCCAAATTAAAGAAGAAGGAGGCAAGTAGCCAGAAAATGAAAAAAGGACTACTAAAATAAAACTTCCATTTCACAGCTGTCAACCCTAAATCATCCAAAAGAGATCAGCAACAAGTGGTCACAAACCAGTTTGAACTAGAAAATGTTTGGAGAGACAAAAAGAAGAAATTGAAATGTGTCACACAAGGGTAATGTTAGGCTGTTTAAACAAACAGAATATGAGAGACTTACTAGTGACCTTCCACTTCAAAATGAAAACGCAGCTGTTTCTTCATTCCTCTGAGAATTACAAATTTAATTCAATGAATAATACTTCTCTGTCATACTTGTATCCAATAAAAATGAAAACATACAAACAATGCCAGAATAGATAGATAGATAGATAGATAGATAGATAGATAGATAGATAGATAGATAGATAGATAGATAGATATGAAAGGCACTATATAATAGATAGATAGATAGATAGATAGATAGATAGATAGATAGATAGATAGATAGATAGATAAATAGATAGATATGAAAGGCACTATATAATAGATAGATAGATAGATAGATAGATAGATAGATAGATAGATATGAAAGGCACTATATAATAGATAGATAGATAGATAGATAGATAGATAGATAGATAGATAGATAGATAGATAGATAGATAGATAGATATGAAAGGCACTATATAATAGATAGATAGATAGATAGATAGATAGATAGATAGATAGATAGATAGATAGATAGATAGATAGATAGATAGATATGAAAGGCACTATATAATAGATAGATAGATAGATAGATAGATAGATAGATAGATAGATAGATAGATAGATAGATAGATAGATATGAAAGGCACTATATAATAGATTTAACTCACTAATCCTTTCCATTAACAATAACAGTGCAATTTTGACTCACTTTCAGAAAAGGCACAACAGTTTATTTGGGTAATTATTTTATACACATAAGACTGTTCTAAAACAAATTGCAACATGTCAGTCACATTCTGATTTTGGGGTAGCACCAAACAGAAGCCCTGCATTTCGCTCCAGAGGTGTAAATAGAATTATAACTAAAGAGCTGTGTTATTTAAACACCCATAAACTTTCTAAATGCAGATGCTTAACAGGCCAGACTAAAAAGGGCTACTGTAGCAACATGCACTCCTCTAAGTGGTAATTTTCACAAAGTCACAAGCTAATATCAAAGATTTTGCAAGACTTACTTCAAAGGGCCTGCCAGACAGAGGCCATTTCTAACGAGCTTTTAAATGTAGTTGTGTTTGGCAGCAATGAAAACTGATAAAATAAATCTTGACTGCTCTGTACAGAGAACAATACGCAGATATTGAGGCTTAAAGGGCTTAAGCAGACATTTTTTATATTATTAAATATTACTAAACGCTAAAAATCCTAAAATACATCGTTAATAAATGCACTTTCTCACTCTTTTTTATTGTTGCCTTCTCCTGCCAATATATAATTCAGCACTTTGTTTAGTAAAGCAGAGCTTTGTGTTTTCTTCTTCGTACTCACATGTGTTCCCATTACACTGCAGAGACAGGGATCAGTACCGTTAACTGTGGTCATCGGCTGACAGTTACAACTGTGAGATATTCCTTGTCTACCAGAATGTGGAAAGACCAAAGTGTGGAAAACAAAAACAACACTTGGATGTAAAAGGTGAACAAAATCCTAAAGGTTGCTCACAATGGCACAGTCAAGTGAGAACACTTTATTAATTTTGGTGAATCTCTAAAAATGTAACACACGTTTTCAATGCATTCTCTCTTTCAGATCTCAAAAGTGGCAGCAGCAGAAATGCTGAAAACATAACTCTTTCAGTTATTTCTTGCAAATGTAAAGAGTTGTGCGTTCTTTGGAAATGTGTGCTCTTTGCTTATGAAGCCCCTGAAATGATTGATAACAACAACATCAAGAACAATGTATTTCTTGTATAGCCTAAAATCACACAAAGAATACCTCATTGTGCTTTAACGGCCCTGTTCTTTGACAGCTGCCCACCCTTGACTCCTTAAAAAAGACAAGAAAAAACTCAATAAAAAATGTTGTTGGGGGAAAAAAAGGAAGAAATCTTGGGAAAGGAATTTCGGAGAGAGAGAGAGAGAGAGAGAGACCCCCTTCCAGGCAGGTTGGGTGTAAAATGAGTGTCAAGAATTGGGCTGATTTTTGACTGCAGCAAACCTTTGACTCCCTATTAAAACAGGAAAAAGCTCCAACAAAAAAAAACTTACTGGAAAAACAAATAGAATAAATTTTGGGAAAGGTGATTCAGTGAGAGAGAGAGAGAGAGAGAGAGACCTCATCCAGGAAGATTAGGCGTACAATGGTTGTCAAAAAATGGGCTAAATACAACACACATAACAGAACAGAAGTCACCCTTTTCACAGATCTAGATAGCCAATCGACTGTATAAAGGCGATCTCAAATTTTGACAACTTTAGAAACCTGTGAACATTAAACAAGTGAACTGTAGGCTAAAATATATTCTCAAGAGCATATTCTTTGGTCAGTGGCTTTGCGTTTTGCTTTTCTCTTTAGGAAAGAGATGTGCCAGGAACTGTTCCATGTATCTTTGGCCTAATGTTAAGAGATGGTCCTCCACAGCTTATTGCCTAAGAAACAAATATTACTTCTACTTGAAAATGCTAATGCTAATTATGCCCTCAAAATTTCTGTTGCTTCACTACTTGAAAGTCCATAAAGTGAAACATAAATTGTCAGAAAAAATGAGATAGCCGAGCAAATACCAAAAAAAGAGGTCCTGACGTGTGCATGGACGAGCCCTGATGTACTGGTGCTATATCCTGGTCTGTTTCCTGGCTTGCACCCAGTGCTGCTGTGATAATCTTTACCTCCCAAGACCCAGTATTGTACTGAGCAGGTTTCAATTTGTTCAAATAATTTATAATTTAAAGAGAAAAAGGTAACAATTTAGTTTAGGTACTGCAAAAGTGCATCTATTACTCATTTATTATTATGTAAGAAGATGTTAACAAAGGCTTCTTGTGGTCTTCGTGACACTTATAAGTTGTCATGTTATCCACCGCTATGCAGTGTGGAGTATTGACATGCAGCTAAAACTACGCATTAATATGAAGGATTCCCAGGTCTTATAGTAAAGATGTAATATCAAAAGAAATGTGTCTCAGTCAGGCCACCTCAGACCACTCCAAAGTGACATTGTGTCAGTCGGTCGCACTGCAGAGATGAAGAAACACTTTACTGATGCTTTGTAAGAGTTAAGAAGATCCAAAAAAGTGTATGCTGAGGTCTTGTAATACATGCGTTTTTGCAATACCTAAACTAAACTCTTACAAAAAAATATACTTCAAGTGCAAACATGGTAGTAAGAGACAAGAGCAAGCAGATGTAACAAAGTTATAATGTCATAATGGCAGCTCATGTCTGTCCACATATGTAAGAGGTGAACAGTAACAAGATAGGCAAGAAGACTTTATTTCTGCTGACTGTATGAATCCACTCAGCATGAAAGCTCGAAGGATGAGGTGACTTTTTATAATTTGAAATACTTTTAAAAGTCATTGTCTGTTCTGTTTCTTCCTTCTTTTAAGAAATGTAACAATACAGGACTGAAAAGGCAAAAAAATATCACATAATTTCTGCCATTCTCCCAAAGTGATGCCTTGGGAAATAGCAGTGCTAGAGAAAAGGGGGCAAGAGACACAGAAAGCACAGCTTACTAGGAAAAAAAATCTAAGTGACATAAACATAATTTGACACTGCCGTCAAATATCTGGTAACATGAAGATGCCATGCACCATTCTGCCAGAGTCACAATGACTGGCAGGCCTGTCTTTCTGATAATATCTGCTGTGAGTTTTGAATGTACTAACAATTCCACTTTCTAATTAGATTGCTTGAGGATGTAGATAAAAAAAAAAAACCAACAAACTTTATGCACAACAGTGGCTGCCATAAAATTCCTGATATAAGGGGGCCTAAAGGGAATGTCTGCTAAACACAGAAGCATTACTTCAGTCACTTCTAGTATACATGGTCAAAGGAGTTTTAAAATAAATCTGTTGTGCATAAGAACAGAAATGAAATGCAAAAAGTAACTCCAGTGAAAATATGGCCTCACCTGAGGAACCTGAGGGCCATCAAAGAAATTGTGAGGGGTTCACCTTGATTAAAGATAAAATTTAAATGTAATGGGCAGCAATCAGACCCAAATTTCTTAGTTCAGAAGACAACATGCTAATTATCACAACACCTGCTTTACGCTATTCCTCAGTCAACAGGTCTAGAGTTGCCTTTTGTAGCACTGCCGTTATGTATGTTCATGTGGTTTATTAATATTTTTAATAACTATTATTTTGATATTATAATGTATTTGCTGTTATTGTTGTAATTGTGTACCGTCTTTTTCTATGTGTCTTTATTGCATGTGCTCTGTAGGTAGAGCCATAGGAGGCGGGGCCACCATGGTGTCATAGCTGTTGGGTGTTCTGCCTTCCTTTATCTGAAGACCAAAGCAGGTGATCTAGCCAGAGGTTCATTTGGTATGCGTTAGGAGTCTTTTATTATTATTATTATTATTATTATTATTATTATTATTATTATTATTATTATTATTATTATTGGGTGGCACAGTGGCGCAGTGGTACCACTGTTGCCTCACAGTTAGGAGACCCGGGTTCACTTCCCGGGTCCTCCCTGCGTGGAGTTTGCATGTTCACCCCGTGTCTGTGTGGGTTTTCTCCGGGTGCTCCGGTTTCCTCCCACAGTCCAAAGAAATGCAGGTTAGGTGGACTGGCGATCCTAAATTGTCCCTAGTGTGTGCTTGGTGTGTGGGTGTGTGTGTGCCCTGCGGTGGGCTGGCACCATGGACAGGGTTTGTTTCCTCCCTTTTGCCCTGTGTTGGCTGGGATTGGCTCCAGCAGACCCCTGTGATCCTGTAGTTAGGATATAGCAGGTTGGATAATGGATGGATTATTATTATTATCTTTCCTAAAAGTCCCGATCTATTCACTCATGAAGCTCAGGGCTACCATAAGGGTGTAATGGTTCACTTGATGGATAAAGTCCTCCTCAGTATATGATCAGTGCCAAGGAGGACAACCTTCTGGACCTCTTCTATTACAGTTTTCATACCCCGCATTTTCTCAATTTCTAGATCTTTATATTTGGAGAGTTTCTCTGTAATTTTTAGGGAGGTGTTTCTTTCAGTGGGGACACACATGTCAATGAACAGACAAGATCTTTCCTTCTTGTCCTTCACTACTACATCGGGTCTGTTAGTGTTGATGTCTATATCAGTTTGTTTTGGCATATCCCATAATATAGTCACCTCATCATTTTAAGTTACCATTGATAGCTCTTGCCTTTGACTTGGATGTTATACTGTTTGCATACTGCCCAATAGAGGTATACTGCTGCTTTGTTATGTCTTTGTATGTATTCCGTTTTGGTCAATTCTGAGCAGCCACAGACTAGATGGTCTGTTGTCTCTTTTCATCGGGTTGGTGCTGTCTTTCAAGATCTTATTTCAGTAATAGTTGGTCTTGATGTCTTGATCTTGAGCAGCAATGATGAGTCCTTCAGTTTTTGACTTTAGGCCTCCTGTTAGCCAACGGTTTGTTTGGGCTTAGTCCACGTTTTTGTCATTTATTTGTTCTGGATACTGCCCATGTAAAGGTTTTTCTTCCCAGTTGTTCTAGGGCTTGATGCTTGGCTTCCATTTTTGTTCTACCAGCATAGTTATTAATTGGCTTGTTTTTTGCTATGTAATGCAGTGAGAAGTCAAGCACATTGTCACCTGTTTTTAGGTGTCATTTTGCTTGATTTCTCACTACATTCATAATCGCTAACATGGTACAACACCCTAGTGCTATGTAATGCAAAAGAGAAGAGGTGAGAGAGAGTCCCTCTGAAAGATTCCACTTTTGATATTAATGGTTCTGGACGTCAAGGTTCTCTTGTCATGGCTGAGTTGGGGGTTGTCATCCATTTCATCATATTGGTTCTGATAAAGGCTATCATGATTGGTGAAAAGTTGTAGATTTCTAGGCACTTTATTATCCAGCTGTGACGGGATAGAATTGAAAGCTTTCTTACAGTTCAACCCAGGTTATTGTAAGGTTCTTTCTTCCAGTCTTGATCTCCTCCGTTATGGCTTTGTTTATCAGCAGTTGATGTTTATAGCCATAGGTCCCTTTCCTGCAGCCTTTTTTGTTCTACTTGTAGCAAATTATTATCTAACAGGTGCTTGTACAGTAGGTTCAAGCTGTTAATACTGATGTTAACATTTCATACATTGTAAGGAGGCATGTGATTGGCTGGTAGTTTTTGGTTTTGGTTAAGTTTCTTTATTTTTGGAGAGAAGGTAGGTAGTACCAGTTGTTAACCAGCTTGGGCATTCCTCAGGTTTTTTTTTGATCTTGTTGTACGCATAGGTCCGGTCTTCATGTAGTGCTGTCAGATGTTTTAGCGAGAAGTTTGTTATGCCATCATTCCATGGGGCCTTCCAGTTGCTTGATTTTTGGATCTTTGCTGTTGTCTCTTCTGTGGTTCTGCGGTTATTTCCTGCCACTCTTGTTCAGTTATTTGTTGGTGTTCATTCTCCATTTGCTTCATCCACTCAGCATTATTGTTATGATGTTTTTCCTTTTCCCAGGTGTTGGACCAGCAATATTTGACTACTTTTTTCTTGGGTTTTCGATGTTCTTCTTTCCTAATTCTCAGCAGAATTTTATTTTGTATGGTTGTTCTGGTGGAAGAACGTTTGTCTCTTTTCACATCATCTGATTCTCTATGATTTCACTTGCATCTGTTTAAGCTTTTCAATGAGTTTTACGTCATTCTTGCTTTGGACGTTATGTTTTCTCATGAGGGCTTTTTTTCCTGTCCTTCACATTGTTTCCTTTATTAATTTCAGAGAGTGAAATTTCTCTTTGTATCTTTTGGCTTCCTTTTTTCAATTTGTTTTTTTTCAATTTTGGTTTATTTGCTAACTTGTGTCCCTTCTTACAAGTTTTTAAGCCCAAGCTGTTACTGACTACAGAGGTAGCAGTATCAAACAATTCATTCATTTTGGTAAAGGACGGTTTATGCACAAGCTGGTCCTTGATATTCATGACTGCTCTGTTTGCCGTTCGTAATACTGATTTTGAACGCCAATCATGTTTAATTTTTGGTATTCGTCGCCATTCATTGATATCAGTTTCTTTTACAATTTCCTATTTTCCGAAGATGTTTTCTAACATTTCCTCTACTTCGTAGTATACTTAGCATTTGGGTGGTCTGGTGGTTTTGGTTATTTTTCTTCGTCATTCTGCTTGTTTGCCTCATCATTTACTAATTCAACGTTATTCTCTCCATGATTCGATTCTTTGGTGCTTATCTGTTATCTGTTGAATTTCAATTTCTGTCAGCCTCTTTGTTTCTCACGATGTCTCTTTTGGTTTTTGCAAGATTATTGGCAGTCATATTAGGACTTGATGTTTGTTTTTTTTCATGTCACATTTTGTATGTGCTTGTGGTGACCGATCTTACATTGTTTGTTCTAGTTTTGAAGTATGCTTCCATCACATCTTTGTACTCTTCCCTTAACCATTTAATTCTGTTAGCTTTTGACGGTTTTCAGGTAGTGCATTTTGAGGGCCCCTCTGTTATTATTATTATTATTTCTTGTTTTTCTGGTTACTTGATTTTTTCTGTTTATTTGGTTTAGCTTCTGGGGTTTGTATATTGGGCCTTGGCTGCCTTGGATTGCCTTATAGATAAATCCCTTTTTTTTCATTCTTTTGAACATTTTGCTCTGTTTTTCCTATTTTGTTAAATAAATTATTCCATTATAAAGATTCCATTCTTCTGATTATAAGCCAGGGGGGTTGTGGTCATTGTCTCCATTGTATGACATTTGAATATATTTTAGGACGTTTCTTAATATTTTGATTTGTTAAGCTAGTTCTCCCCAATTTGGGCACCATTTTGAGCCGAAGTCAGAAGGTAGTAGTCTGTGCAAGCTGGCTTAAATGCACCTCATCTGGGCTGGCTAGTTAAGGTGCTGGCCTGCCTTTATGGGTCTTTTTAGGAGGCCTCACACCCCATTTCCATTTTGTTTTTGACTCTGTCATGCAACATCTCGCTATTTTAAAATTGTAACAATGTTTCTCAGCTTTACCTGGGCTTTACTTCCAAACCTTGCTGTAAATATAAAAACACAGTTGCTGCTGCTGGGCTTTACCAATGGATGGCTTGACATTTACATCACCATCACTATCTTAAAGATGAGAATGGCAAATACCACTCACCAGAAATTTGCCTAATGGAAGACTGCCCAATCATGGCTTAAAATTTCTTGGCACACAAATACATACATTCTATAACCCATCCATCTACCAACCTGCTGAATCTGAACACAGGGTCACGGGGGTCTGCTGGAGCCAATCCCAGCCAACACAGGGCACAAGGCAGGAACCAATCCCGGGCGGGGTGCCAACCCACCACAGGACACACACAAACACACCAAGGCCAATTTAGAATCACCAATCCACCTAACTTGCATGTCTTTGGACTGTGGGAGGAAACCGGAGTGCCCGGAGGAAACCCACACAGACACAGGGAGAACATGCAAACTCCATGCAGGGAGGACCCAGGAAGTGAACCCAGGTCTCCTAACTGCGAGGCAGCAGCGCTACCACTGCGCCACCGTGCTGCCCCATTCAATAACCAATTTGTTCAATTTAGGATTGCCCAAGTTCTGGAAATCGGTTCACGGACAAAAGCGCGCTAGACATATGCGCCCCGACAAAACCGCGACCGACAAATGAGCGCCGACAAAGCCGCTAACTGGTTTTCGTCAAATGCGCGTGGACAAAATCGCCATGACAAAATCGTGAGAGAGGCCAAGAGAGTGGGACGCCCTTGCTGCAATTCTTCCTACATATGCAGGGTGTGATGTTAAGGACTATCTGCGTGCCGTGCTGATGGCATGCTGCGTCTCATAATATTGACTTCTAAAATAGACATTATTATATATGCTTTAAACTAGTAATTCATATTTAATGAAACTTGGCAAATTCTGACCAGGTAGTTTACTTTGGTGATCTTACAAATTCAGCTCTTGGGTTTAAGAAGTAGATAATTTATTTGAAAAAAATGTAATTGTTCACTCAGGTTTTGTAATTTTTTGTCAAGTAGAGTTCTGAAATCCTCAAAGCACTTTAGTCTACTACCCTCCCTAGCAACCATTTCAATGTATGCAACAAATCTTTAACTTCAGTGTGAAATTCACCCTTGAGTAGCTTCTGCCTGTGCCCCATGATCTGTCTGAATAGCTCAGGTCAATGAAACAACTAGCATCCACTCGATTCATTCATTTCATATTTTTAAACACTTCTATCCTGTCATTTCCTTATCTCCATTTTCCTAATCTAAAATTATTCAAAACCTTAATCTTCACGAAGAATACGAATTTGAAATAATGTGCAGTCTAGTAGCGCAACTCTGGAATGTCTTTGGGCTGCTATATACTTTTTGTATGGAAAGAAGTTCACACGCGGTATTATATGATAAGGACTCACTAGTGTTTAATAAAGCCAGGATGGATTTAGCATAAGGGCATTCTGGGTGCGTTTCTAGGGACTCATGACAGCAAGTGGTCTTTTCACCAAAACATGTTGTTGAAATGATCAAGCGTCCGTCTGCCGAAATCACCAACAGGGAGAATCGTTTGATGAAATGATCCAATGTCACCACACCAAAATAAATAAGGGGGGCAATTGCTTGAGGAAACAATTGAGGGACCTCGATCCAAAATAAGCAATGAGGACAATCGTTTGATGAAATGATCCAGTGTCACCACACCAAAATAAATAAGGGGGACAATTGCTTGAGGAGACAACTGGGGGACCTCGCTCCAAAATAAGCAAGGGAGACAAACATTTGTTGAAACGATCCAGTGTTACCGCACCAAAATAAATAAGGGGAACAATCAGTCGATAAAATAATTCAGGGTTCACGCTCCAAAATAAGCAAGGGAGACAAACATTTGATCAAACGATCCAGTGTTACCGCACCAAAATAAATAAGGGGAACAATCAGTCGATAAAATAATTCAGGGTTCACGCTCCAAAATAAGCAAGGGAGACAAACATTTGATGAAACGATCCAGTGTTACTGCACCAAAATAAATAAGGGGAACAATCAGTCGATAAAATAATTCAGGGTTCACGCTCCAAAATAAGCAAGGGAGACAAACACTTGATGAAACGATCCAGTGTTACCGCACCAAAATAAATAAGGGGAACAATCAGTCGATGAAATAATTGAGGGTCCATGGTCCGAATAAGCAAGGGGGACAATCGCTTGATGAAACGATTGAGTGTCCATGCACTGAAATCAGACATCAGCAGCTTCATGATACACAACGAAAGCAAGTGTGGGAGATACTGTGCTGCATTAAATGACCGGGTGTATTGTTAAAAGTGTGATCAACTCTCTGTTAAGGAGCTCAAATCATTAAGTCATCCAGGGGCCTATGGGGGGGTTTAATCCAGGCTTGAATATAGCTTAATATTATCCAACTTGTACTCAACGCAGCCTGCTGTTTTCTTTTTCATTCTCCTTACCAATGCTTCAAACTGAGGGAATGAGTGATAAATATAATGTTTAGCTGTGACAAATCTGCACATACTCTGAATACGAAAAAGATCTGCAAACTGTCCTGCCTATTGTGCAGCAAGTTAGTCCTCATTAGTGTTTTGTCAAATGCCTGATAAAGCAGTGATGTTATATAATGTCACCTTTTTTCAAAGTTTAGCTAATTGAGATAACTAAAGTAAAGCTATTTAGGGATAGAGATGGTTTCTTCTGCTCAGTTACTCCTGCACAATCCAATTTAGAAGACTCAAGAAGTTTTCAAGTGTATTTTTAACCACAGAAAATAAATCTTTTTAAAGAAACAAGGCTTGAATAAAACATGTTTATGGCATTCATCAACCTAAGTGGCTCATCCTAATTTTGTCTTCGTCATGACACATCAGTCATAAGTCTTACAGCTTAATGTTTTTCTTTTAGCACCAAAGTCTTAATAATGAAAAAGGTAATACAGAGAACACTGTATACAAAACTGAAAAGATTTGAAAAAATATATGCATACAAATATGGGAAATTTATATAGAAAATACATGAATATATCTCTATATATATAAAATCCAACGTCTGTCTGTCTCTATGTTTGTCTATGTCTCTTTTCACGAGAGAACTATTTAACGGATTTAGATCGGGATTTTTTCTATAATTTGTTACTTCCGTCAAGCGCTATATATCATAGTTTGATTTATTTGTGCAAATCAGAGACATTCAGTGGGCTGAGGCCCTCCTCACTCACGCTCCAGTCTCAGGGTGTATCTTACCTCCGCTTAGCTAGTGAACAAAAGAACTACTTAACGGATTTAGATCGGGTTTTTTTCTATAGTTTGCTAGAACATTCCAGTTGTTTTTGCGACTTCTCTCATTGCGCTAAGAATCATAGTTTGCTTGCAGGAGCAATATATACTCGTGCTAATTCGAGACAGAGGTTGTGGGCTGAGGAGAGGGAGAGTTGTGACGTGAGGAGTAGGGAGCCAGACAGGGCCCTCCTCACTGTCCTGTTTCACCACTACGTGGGTAGAGCTAGTCATAAATAAAATGTAGTCACCTAACTTTGGAAAGTAAAGAAAATATAAATATATTTTTGGAAATCTCTTCAGTGATGAGAACAAATAGTGAGCAATCAATAAAAACTGGCAGAAATATGATATCAAGAAATAAACATGGATGTATACTAGAATGGCCCAGGTCCTACTGACATCTGGCACAGTGATAGTTCTTGTGTCTTGAATTTTTACATTCTGTCCACTATGTATCACTCACTCTCTTACGTCTACTGAGTTTCACTATTCAGACTTGAGAGGATGACAGAGTCAGACTGCACACTGCGGACAAACCTGAAAAACAAAACATCACCACGACAACCAGACATCTGCTCCTGATCCTCAAGCAAACGGCAAAACACTTTGTAGAGAGCCGGGTATCGAGAGTTCAGTAACATTAAAAAAAAACATGGAAACAAAATGCTACCAAGAAACTGTTTGTCTTTTATCGTTACATTAGACACTGATATACATGGGTGTCAGAGGGTCTCCCTCTGAGATCTTTACAGCTATGTGATACCTTCTTTCTCCTCCACAGCGCAGAGAAACCACCCAGTGAGTCCAAGTGTGGTCCCTTCTGGTCCCTGGGTCATAACAGCGAGATTGTTCGGAAGAAGGCATCACTACTGGTTTAAGCGACCTAAGGAGACAGCCAGCTCACGAAATTCTTGCAATAGCACTTAAAACTAGCCCAAGGGTTACAGGGCAGCCTTTTGGTTATTCCTTTTTGAATCCCATTGCATGTTAATTTTGTTTTCCTTACAAGTAAATGGGGACAGCTGGGTGGACACCCCAAAAATTCACAGTTGTATCAGCCTGTTATTTACTCGCATGACCACAACCCATTGTAATAAATGGAATAGTAAATTTCTGTATCAAGGCCACGTCCATACGCTAGTTTCCTTAACTAGAAGGCAAGAACTTTTAATTGTTTGCAATCGTTACATTGACATTATATATAATGCAGTCTTTACCTAATGAAAAATTCTCAATACGAACCAAGAATGTCATAATGTCATTGAGTCAAATTCAGACTTTTGGGCTTTATCATAAGACCTGCATAGGCACTAACGAGCAATTAAAAGATTTTAAACTCCATACCAATGTGTCACTATTTTAAAAGTGCTATTCAAATGAATAATTATGTTAACAATGGAATGTTATTTACAGATTGATAGCTCAGTTAGAATTAAAATCAGACAACAGCAGAGGCACTTGGGATAGAATTCTGAGATGCTTCAGCAAGCTTAAATTCAAATGGCCAGGCCTTGTTCTCTTATCAGCGATGCCAAACAGCTTATTGTTTTATGGTGCAGTTTGCAGCATCCCTCTTAGATTACAGGCTAACCTCTTTCTCCTTCTTTACACATGTGAATTTCTAAACCTAAACCTAAAATTTCTAACTCGAAACTCCATAAAGTAAAATATGTGCTAGGCCCATTTAAATAGCTACTTTAACAAAACTTAACAGGTAAAACAGTTTCTTAACCAAAAGAATACGTTGAATAAAAATACAACTCCTCTGCTACATTGTGCTGCTTGCAAAGTGTAACTGGAAATACAGTATGTGTTTATTATAAACTCTCCACAAAACAAAGGTCACACAGCCTTCTCCAATGCAGCAAGTGCTTTTGTGCTTTATTTATTTAGCAGTTCATTTTTTAATTTTATTGGTGGTATGCTACTCTCATTGAAGTTTTAAAAAATATGCAGGACATTAACACAACATTTGCAATCAATATGTGGTCAATTTTCAATGACTTCTTTTCTAACATTGAAATAAACTATTTTATGTCTCCAAATATGCAGATCATTTTGTTTAATGAAAGATGTTTGACGTCTCAGATCCAATTAATATGCAAATGCAAGCGAGGATTTATTTGTGACATTCTGTATGGGTGAGAGAAGACAAAAAGGGCCTCTTAACAGAAACACTAATTGCTATGACTGATTGTCACATATCATCATTCACTCCAAATCTCCTAAATACCAAATTTCAGATAAAATTCTCACTCACAGTTTCATTGGATTTATTTACAAAGGCGGTTGTGTACATCAAACCGCTTGGCTAAGGCTTTGCACAGAATCCTTTATTTAACATGGATGGTTTTGCCTTTAGATGGAATCCTATCCTTTACACATTTAACAGTAAGCCATATTTAAAGTGTGCCTCCCTAAAATGATTAGGGTGGGTTTTTGTGTTTTTTATATATTCATTTTTAAAATAATTAATGAGTGTTAGTATTTAATGGCCACACTGAAGCAAGTTTGTAATCTGATTACATTTCTTTTAATATGAAACAAATGATACTGCTATGCAGGAAACACCTCTTAATTTTCAGTATTTTATTGCTTCAAAATGGAGATAGTCTATAATTTGTGACTCAACCACCCTCCCACCCCCCTTTAGTACAGACTGCTGTTTTTGAACTCTAGATTTGGATCTCTTTACTCGCAGAAAACATGTATCGATTAATTACTGTCGCATAACATTTTTATTTTATATTAAAAGAAATACAAAGTGGCAGCCTGGGTAGTGGTGTGTTTACTGGATGCTCAAAGGTGAACCGTGCAACCTCAAAATTATCTACAGCAGCACCAGTCTGCCAGCAAATGTATTCTTACAAAAGTTATTATTAACTGAGATATGACTTAGTAATCTGTGTCAAACGTTCATAGTGGCCACTCTCGTGGAAAAATACTGTGCCTTCTGTCTCCCCTAGAAAATAAACTTCACTTTAATATTATAACTTAGTGTTAACTTAAATACAAAAACAGATAAAATAATTACAGAAAGACAGCACTTTCTAGACACGCAAAGCGCTTTACATACAAAGATAGAAAAGACACTGTATAATATAATAGATAGATAGATAGATAGATAGATAGATAGATAGATAGATAGATAGATAGATAGATATGTGTATTATATATATATACACACATATATATATTGTGGCAGAGGGCCAGGGGTCTTAACTAGTCAGGATTCCCCTCTGAGGAGAGGACCGGGGGAGATGACATGTCAACAGTAGTACCTCCCCCGGGACACGAAACAGCAGCCTTCCTGGTTTGCGTCTGGACCGACAGGGGGAGTCTGGACAGCTACGGAGCCTTGGCATGTTGCATTTCTGCCAAAACCCGGAAGTGCTACAGGAAGAGATCTGGGAGCCCGGACTTCTGGGTGCAGTATAAAAGAGGATGCCTCACGCCATTCAGGGAACTGGAGTCGGGAGGCAGAGGACAGAGCTTGTGGTAGAGGAGTGGTGGTGGCAAAGAAAAAGAGAGAAAAGTGAAAGGAAAGAGAAAGAAAGATGGGACTGAGCCTAATTGGGGTGATTTGTGCATTGTATTGTGTGTGCTAAAGAAAAGAAATTAAAAGTGTGTGTTTTTGGACTTGTGTCTCCTGGTATCTGTCTGTAGTCGTGCTGATCTTTGGCTATATATATATATATATATATATATATATATATATATATATATATATATATATATATATATATATATATATATATATATATATATACACACACAAGTTAAATAGTATATGTGTGCATTATTTTATATATATATATTATATGTACAGTGTTTACATATATACATACATACATTGAATTTACGTAAATGTATATTTTTATATCTATATGGTGATTTCATGTACATTCCGAAGAACCATGTATTTTATTATTACGTTCACCATTTTTCCTCGTCTCTGTCTACAGTTTGTCATTTTTCACCGAATTCCTAGTCTATGTTACATCATAAAGGTCTACTGCTTTACTGAGGTGTTCTCATCCATGACAAATCTGACTTGCACAACAGCCTACTACCCATAGAGAGTACTCTATAGTCCTTCATTGAGCACAACATGACCAAGTGATCGTCTGCAGCCTGTCAGCAAATGTATTCTTACAATAGTTATTATTAACTAATATATAACTTTGTTCTCTGTGTCAAATGTTTATTGTGGCCACTCTTATGTGGAAATACTGTACCTCCTGTCTCCACTTGAAAATAAACTTCATTTTAATATTATAACCAAGTGTTAAGCAAAGTACAAAAATAGACAAAATAATTACAGACAGACAGCACTTTTCTAGACACTGAAAGCACTCTACATAGGTAAATAGAAAAGGCACTGTATAATATAATAGATAGATAGATAGATATGAAGTGCACTATATAATAGATAGATAGATAGATAGATAGATATGAAAGGCACTATATGATCGATAGATAGATAGATAGATAGATAGATAGATAGATAGATAGATAGATAGATAGATAGATAGATAGATAAGGCACTATGTAATAGATAGATAGATAGATAGATAGATAGATAGATAGATAGATAGATAGATAGATAGATAGATAGATAGATAGATAGATAGATAGATAGATAGATAGATGTGAAAGGCACTGTATAATAGGCAGATAGTGATTTTCCCCAATCAGTATCCTTGCTCTTCTGTACAAATAAGCATCGTTTTACATGACCGAAGAAAACACAGTGGGATGACCAACAGTCTGCTAAACAGGTCAGGTCAGGTTGGGGAGCATTCACTGGTACCCACCACACCACCAAACAGCTCCAGACCCTTGGGACCCTAGTGCTGCTGTGCAGTGGGTGACACCTCAGCACCACACAAGTTCTGATTCCCGACAGGATCCCATTGGTTCTCCAATGGTTTTGACTCTTCCGGGTATGGGGCACCCAAGGGCTTTCCTCCATCCCCTTCATAATGCGAAGCAGCAGAGCTACTCCCGCAGAGAGCTCCTGTCTGTCATCTCAGAGCGGTGTGAAGTTATTTTAGAGTGGCTGGAGTGCCAATCCTGCCACCAAACCCCATAATTTCCCAGCAAGTTGGCGGATCACTTGCAGGGCCGGATGAAGTTTAACATCATACGTCAGTCTGATAAACAAACATTCAATATAATTTCTGTCTCTTCTAGTCGTACTGACCATAATTTATAATAATCTAGGGATTTCATACCCTAATTTTGACTTTGGTTTTGTTTTTTATGGTTGAAATCAAATCAACTAACAATTAACAGGCATGTACATTATGTACTTAGTTTCATTGCATAGGTGAAAGAAAAACACAATATTCAAAGTCCTTAGCAAAAAAAAAAAAAAAAATTTTCAACATCGATGCTCGATTTTACTTGTAAACATGAAAAGAGAGATATGTGATTTTAACAGCTACATTACATATTATTTGTTTTTCACTTGATTTAAGGTCAGGAATTGTTTCTTCTTTTGATGTAAAGGTCCAAGTAAAAGCACCTCGGGTCCAACGTACAGTAGCAGCAATCCTTTGGCAAAATAATAAAACAAAACTGATGCCGTTCCCATCCCTTCTGAAAAATGTTTCAGTCGATGATATATTTATTGCTGTAAAAATAAGACGGCTAATACAGCCCTCACTGTTAAAAGTGTTTAATGGACAGAGCAATATACAGTCAGCTTCATCCTTGGGTTTAATGCATAAGGTGCAGAGAGTGTCCGATGGCACTTCATGCTAACACATCACCAACATGATTGACTTCTGCTCACGAGCCTTTGTCCTTCAATTCATGCACCCCATCAGTTTAAGAGCTCAAGTAACCGCCAATAGTTTTTTTTTTTTTTTTAAACAGTCCCCATCAGCCTTTCCTTCTGACATAATGAAGGCCTCCTCATGCAACAGTGACACAACCCACAGTACAGGAGCTTGTAAACTGGAGGTCATTCTTATGTGCGGTGTTTTATATAGCCACCTACAAATGACATTTTGACTTGGTTATAGATATGACTATAGAATTGCTTCACAAAGTATTACAGAAGCAGGAAGCTATGAAACATGAGATGGGCCTGAATAATGAAGTCACTCTCACACAATTAACCTCAAGTGCTTCACTATTACCTCTAGGTAGACACATGTCTTTTTCATAACAGTGCATACGCAGTTGGATTATGTTTTACTTCACTTATTCTGGCATTTTGAGACAACTCAATAAAATGTAATGGTAAGTGTTTTTTATGGTCAGCTTTTTCATCCAACTACCACATTTTACATGATCTTGATTAACACAACATCAACAAACGTATCAAAACCCAGCTGTTTTATTCTATCATCCTTAAAAAAATAATAAAATGCAATAAATGGAAAAAACAAATTTTACAAGTAAAAAAAAATATAGCATAGGTGGATTCTGATTTAGAAGAAAATTCATCCAAAAGTTAAAAGTAAAAGTTTCCACAAATATATCACCCTTAAAGTGACCGTCAAATAAAATTAACCATAAAGAAGCCAATAAACCATCCTCAGCAAAGCAGCACAAAAGATGTACAGTAGGTGCTGACCCTACAAAACAACATACTGTATGTGCAGGTTTGTACTCACCCAAGAACTACTTCTTATAAGAAGAAAATAAATCTTATTTCAGTACTGTTGTTACTAAACTCATCGTAAAGGCAGATTTTCTACAGATCCCAAAAAAAAAACTTTCTGAAGGGGTAATCGTTACAGCTTCGGTGTCTTGGATCGAGACACACTCTGCTTAATTTCTTCAGCCACCTTCACGTGCAGATGGTTTCATGCCCAAGAGTGTGTGGAAGAGTACCAGGCAAATCACTGCCTGCATAGCCGGATCAAAGGAAACATATCAAATAAACATGTCTTAACAATTTATCTGAAACTTACTTTTCCTACACAAATTAACAATCAATTTGTAATGACCAGCCAGAGGCAAAACAAACAGTGCATTTGCTGTTCCTAAAAGCAGCCCAATTTTATTTGCAAACACACTTTTTTCAATACTATACAGTTGCAAATGTCCAGAATTAGCTACTGCATTGCAATCTCAAATGCTAAACAACATAAATAACCAACCATCCATTTTCTAATCCACATACTCCAATTTAGGGCCATAGAGAGCCAATGCCAGTCCTGACAGCTTCAAGTACAAGACAGAAACTAATCATCTGCCAGTCCTACACTGGGCACACTCACTCAGGCAGCCAAATAATC
Source organism: Polypterus senegalus (assembly GCF_016835505.1). Lineage (NCBI taxonomy): Eukaryota > Metazoa > Chordata > Cladistia > Polypteriformes > Polypteridae > Polypterus > Polypterus senegalus. The sequence goes on from NC_053159.1 coordinate 24,831,630, forward strand.
TCATACTGGGACAATACTGTGTATTGGTTAGGCTAGTTAATGTGATTAAGAAAAGCCAACCTTACATTGCTTCTGATTATTCTCCAACACATAATTAATAAATTAAGAGCTTAACTGATTACTGACTGCACTTACTTCACCACAGTCTATATAAAGAGCTTTGAGTATCTAAAAAACACTATAAAAATCAATCTATCTATCTATCTATCTATCTATCTATCTATCTATCTATCTATCTATCTATCTATCTATTATATAGTGCCTTTCATATCTGTCTTTCTATCTATATTATATAGTGTCTTTTATATCTATCTATCTATTATACAGTGCCTTTCATATCTATCTATCTATTATATAGTGCCTTTCATACCTGTCTTTCTATCTAAATTATACAGTGTATTTTCTATCTATCTATCTATCTATCTATCTATCTATCTATCTATCTATCTATCTATCTATCTATTGTGAAGTCAACCCTGACACAGACAAACAGCAGACAGGTTTAGGACCTAGCACACGCTTTTTTAACAGTGCACAAATCACCAACACAAAACACAACCCAGTCTCTTCTCTGCTGCCAGTCCATCTTCCTCCAAAACCTCCTCAGGCTTTATCCTCTTCCTCCCGACTCTGAATAGTGGGGACTGGCCCCTTTCTACAGCTTCTTCTGGTAGCACTTCTGGGTATGGCAGAAGTATGGCAAATAGGGCCTTGAAAATGTTCATGCACCGTTGAGCTCCCATGCTCATAAGCCGTGGTCCCAATGGAAACCAAGGGGGCTGCCCTCTGTCGGCCCGAGGTAGAAACTGTCTTGAAAATTCTCTGCCCCCTGGTCCTTCCATACTCTGGGCATCCCGGCTGGGTAAGGATTCTGGCCCTCCGCCACACTATCTATCTATCTATCTATCTATCTATCTATCTATCTATCTATCTATCTATCTATCTATCTATCTATCTATCTATCTGCTCATTCCACATGCTCATACTGCATCATAGTGTATCGTCAGTGTGTGTACATAACTTACCAGTGAAATCTTTGCAGAGTTTGTTAAATTAGATCAGCTTGTGTTTTGATAAGTGTCTACTGTTTGTTTTTTCCAAAGTTAAGATTCTGTAGCACAAATAGCTTTCTTCTTGAACTTAACAAATTGGTTTAGTAGTGTTTTTTTTATATTTTCCTGATTAACAACTCACAACTGAATTTAGCCTTTGTCTTGGTCTCTTGGTCAAACTGACCTGCCTGTGAGAAGCTTTCTTTTCTCACTCTTTCTCTATCTCTCTCCTTCAGGAGGTCAAAGGGTCTTTTCACATCCAGCCTATCCTCAACCTTAAAGGGAAAATATGCTTTCAGCTTGCCTTAGTAAGCAGCATATGCTGGTTCATGGCAGGCTGATAGTCTTCTGGTTTCCTGTCTGACCTTCAAGCCCCTTAATCCCTCTCTGAATAAATGATCAGGCATTTGAACCCACCATGAGGTCATCAGCTTGCTTGCTCTGTTTTCTTGGAGGAAAATAGAGCACATTTGTTTCCCCAGGAATTTACATTTTACATTGCTTCTCTTGAAGGCCCATCTCCTTACGTAAGGGGGCTCTCTTTATCTGCCCCCTCACTCACTCTCTCTATCTATCCTGGAGATATTCTGCAGGACTGCACAGTCCAATTTGCTGTATAGGTAATGTACTATCTCCTCACAATGCCTTACCATTATCAGAGGAGACAACACAGTCACAATACCAGACCAAAGAAAAAAAAATATATATTACTTTACCACACAGTAAAATGCACTTTTAAGATGGTGGAATTTAGTACAGAGATCTGCTTGGTGATCTAAGAGAATGTATTCAGTTTGGTTGGCATAAGATACCTTCTAAGGGAAGTAAATGAGACGTAATTGAAGAAAAGCTACTGATGATGCTAGGGTGTGTGTGACTGCCACTACGTACCATGCATGCTAGCTTTTTATTTATTTTTTTTTGCAATAGTAAGTAAACAAAAAGATCCATACCCATCAAAAACCAAATTTCTGTTAAATCAGAATTAGATTTAGCTGTACCTGTGCCTCAGCATACAAGCTTTAGATAAGGCCATTCGCCTCATCAGGGGATGACAGAATTCAGGCGCTCTAGTGCGCTGATTTCCAAGCTGTCCATCATAATGATAGACAGAGTTAATCCCTATCAGGACCAAACTTGGAACCAGAACAACAAGGCCCCAAATGAGCCAATAAAACAACACAAATTTCTAGTGAGATTGATAACAATGACTTTAATTTTCTGAAGAGAAATGAATCAAATGTCAGGTAGAAATACCAAAGCAAACAACATCTTCCTTATCCTTCATCTATGACACGCAATGAAGTAATTAAATGTTACACAGCAGAAATTTATTTTAATCCAGACTTAGATTTACAACATAAATAGAGAGTCAAACACTTGTCCAGTCAATGGACAGCACATAGATGTTTACCTTGAGACAGTCAAAATGTGTCTCTATTCCATTGAAACGTTCACAATTATACTTTGTGGACTAGCAGGTCTGTGGCTCAGCAATTAGTGTTTGATTATAAAATTAATAATCGCACCCTGAGAAGGTGCAGGCTTCAATCGGGTGCGGGTGTGTGTGAGTGCGTTTCACTCTGTGTTTGACTGGGGAACTGGCTGACTGTGCCACATGCACATGCGGAGGCGGGTGGTTCAGTCAGACGCCTCAATGACGCTTGCACCCGTAACCAATTAAGAAGTAACGGATAAAGGAGCCTGCAAGGGACAGAAATGGAATCTGAAAGAGAGAAAGGAGAGGAAAGGAAAGGAGTTTAAAGGAAGGAGTGATGTAGAGTTGATGCAAAACAGAAGGAACCAGGCAGACGGGAATGGAGCCCCAGGAAGAAGCGTGCAGTCAGAGCTTATAAGGGGGCAGAAGGATCACTCCTGTTCAGCAACCTGGTAGCACCAGCGGTCATTGTGCTCAGGGTGTGCTCTCACTGGCAGGAGCCAGCGATTAGCGGAGGTACGAGTTAATACAGGACCCGTGGCTCCCTGTGGTATGTAGTGGGATCAGTGGCGGGGACAAGGGCCGGTATAAAAGTATGTCTGTGCCGGCTGGTGGACTTCTCCTCAGACAGCATGGGCTGAAAAGGGCAAGTTGAGGAGACATCAGTTTTAAAGGGGCACCAGCACTCTGAATTGCAGAGGACAGTTTCATACCTATGTGTTTTTAACCTCGTTTTAAGGAATATTTATTGGATTGTTCTTATCATGGATTATTTATTTCTTGAATTTTTGCTCTGTACTGTTCTGAACATTGATGTTTTTGATGGCTTTAACAAAAGCACTTCTGCACTTTATGGCGCCTACCCCTTGCTTGGTGTGACTGTCATTATTTGCCTGGCTCGTCCCGGTTACATTACTGATGGCTGCGGGTTCGAGAGGCTCCCGCATGCGATAGGGAGTGTGGGGCCAACCTGTACCATCACGTACTTGCCTTAATATCCCACAAAAGCTGTTGAAAAAGATATTGTCTGCATTAGGGTATTTTACACATTTCAAAGACATGTAACTGAAAAATAATAAAAATAATAAAAATAGAGCAGGGCTAAAGTGTTGCATAACTGGATTTTTTCTTTTTAATTACTCTAAAGCTTTATTTCTGTTCCCTGAAAAAAAAATTGCAAAGGTCAATAGTACTGAGTTTTATTACAGTGCTCAGTCTGATGGGAGGCACATGCAGTAATAGAACACAATATGGACGCAAATACACTAAGCTGGTCAGTAGAGTGACACATGACTCCATAAATCCTTATTCGATTGCAGGCATTTTATCTAACATGACGAGTAGCTGGCAAAAACTGCCTTGAAAGCCTACATGTCTCTAAATTTCATTATAACTTATACTCTTTTAATAGAACTCTTTGAATCTTTTTTTGCACTTCTTCTTTCGGCTGCTCCTGTTAAGGGTTGCCACAGAGGATCATCTAAACCATGAATATTCATCAAAATTAGACATCATTATATACAGGAACTAGATAATCTTAGAATTACGTAGAATAACAAAGTAATTATTTATTACTTTGTGAACTATAATTTTTGGCATAATTTTATTATAAAACAATAACATCCACTACAGAAGAATTTAAACTATCCATATGTCAGGAACTGGAAAAAAGCAGTAGTATTAGCAGTAGTAGTCGTACTGCCACATGTAGAGTGTAATGAATGTATTCAATAACTGCTTTAAATGTACCTCTGATTGGAGTTTAGCAACAGTAAAAAACATTTTGCTTCTATTAGTTTGCCTACAAAGCACTGGAGGATTCCAGCAACGTTGTAAGATAATGAGGTCACATTAACCGTATTACACACCTACATGCTTAAAGGTTACAGTTAAAACTCTTTCTAGTGTGATTGTAGATTATTTTTGATTCAGAAGACTTGTAAGAGATAATAGTCCTATTAACAGAGACACAGAAAATAGCCATCAGAGAGAGAAAATGGTCATCTCCGGGGGTGCAAGAACCCACCAATCTCGGACAGAAAATAGCTCTCCATCTTTTGTTCAAACTAATGTGACGTTCAAGATAAAACCCAAGATCCTTTGGGAACAATCCTAACATACATAAGGGGGGCCAATAATCTCTTATATTACAATCCAGAAATGCATGTTAACTAACTGCTGATATCTCAAAAACCAATGCTTAATATGACATATTTCCCACCACTGAGCATGATAAAAAAGGCTAGCATTACAAACAACTTTGAACTTCTTGACCATATGAGAAACACAGCAAATAATAATTTAGTCACAAAACTCTTATTATGAATACAGGGAAAAGGCCAATATGATTTTAGCCCAACAACTACTTAGGAAGGACGTTTAGCATATCTTAGAAATCAATAACACAGATACAATTAATGTAGCTGAAAATGGAAATAATATATGTAAGGAATGCTATAAGATGTTATACACATCTGAATATAATGGAAGTTATCAAAGACCTTTTGATGAACTTGAAATGTTACAGGTTGATACATCCCGCACTTACTGTACGTAGTGGATAGAGCCGCCGGGATAATTTCAAAAAGACCTACAGTGGATTCAGAAAGCATTCAGACCCTTTCACTTTCTGTATTCTTTATTGTGATATAGATTTCATTTTAAATGGATATATTTGACTTTTTGCCCATTAATTTACACTCAGTAATCCATAATGACAAAGTGAAGACAAGTTTTCAAAATGGTTTGTAAAGTATGTCTGCATCACAACAAATGATGGGGTTTGAGTATTTTCTGAATTCACTACATTGATGAATGTCCCACTGATGCTATGTTTGAGGATGAAAAACAAGAGAACCATCCACATGCAATATGACATCAGGTGTCAATCACATTCTCTCAACATATAAATAAATAAGTAAGTAAAGAAATGAATATCTACTAGTATGTGACCAATTTCATTACTGAACAGCGATGTTAGGATTTTGGTGAAGGCCATAACAAAAAGAATGAAAAAGTTCATCAGTAATTTATATAGTTAAAAGTCTTTATTATTAATAGACAGGAAATATTATCAAACTTTTAAAAAATATACAGTGTAGCATATTTTCTGCATTTAATGGGCTTCCCCAGGTCATTCAATATCTTAATGCAGCAAAACTTTAGATAGGGTCTTACTGGAATATCTATGAACTATTTTATGTGAATACAGGTTTTGACTAAGCCCATGCTTATAGACATCGTATAGCAAAAGCATTTGTTCATGTGAATAATAGAGTAAAAAGACAGACAGGGAATGCCTCTATCCCCAGTGCTTTTTACCACTGCAGATATTCAAGGAGGATTGACATGAACAGAAAATATCTCTTTATGCAGATGACACTGTCTTTTATCAACATACTGTATATTCATCACAACTAAATGTACTAAGCTCACTATCTCCATAATAAACTTCATCTTAAGGCACAAAAACTACAAATTGACTTACTTGATTGTTCAGTTATGCTCACATTTTATGAAACCTTGCAAAAAAAGCTTTGAATAAAAACTGTTGGAAGGAATTGGGTGAAAATACACAGAAAAAGACTCTTCAAAATCATAAGAGACGCTAATTTCAGAGCACAGCATTGAAATATATCACATCCAGACTTCTTGTAGCTTAATGACTGATATGATCTGCGCACTGACTTTACAGATGTATGATCAGCATGAATTCAGCGTAGACACTTAAACAGCAACATATACCAGGAAATAGTGGAATTACAACGACCAATGGCTAAACAGCAGTACCCCTCTGCTGTACCCCCCAGTAGTGATTATGCCTGAGTGGTTCTACCCTAAGGAAGACACAAACAAAAAAAGCAGGCCTATCTTTTATTGTAGTTTATTTTTTTTAATTAGATTAATCTGTCAATATTTATATTTTTAAAATACTACTACTACTATATTGGAGGAATTTCGCAGAGTTACAATTATAAAAAAATGTGATTAAATAAAGATCTATTTAAATCTTTTTTTTTTTATTTTACACAAGATGTTAACAGATATTTATCTCTACAACTTAAATTACCAGAAAGAATTAATATTGTCAAAATGAGCATTAATATCTTTTATAGCTTCATAAAAGACATATTTCTGTGTATTGATTAATATATTATTCTTTAGAAAATTAGACATAATTGCAATTATGCTTTCTAGCATGCAAAGAGGTGAAGGATGAAAAACTCCACATTACAAAGATCTGGACCAGAGGGTCCGGTTTTACTCCTGCGCTGGCTTGGAAAGTAGAAAGAACCTGAATTGTACTGGATTGGTTGGCTTTTTTTTATTAAACCTCGTCTTTCTATGTTTTGCTTTTTACACCAACTACATTCTAACTATTTTTTGATTTATCAAGAATCTGATGGTACCAGTGTAGAAGACATCAATTACACCCATATTTGATAACCATCTTTCCCACTCTTTCTTAACTTACAAAGTTTTCAAACACAGAAAATTCTTGGCTTTGGGAATCAAAGAGATTTCTATGTTGATAACACTTTTGCATCCTTGGAACGATTACTTTTCAAATTTAACTGTCCAATAGCCCATTTCTTCTATTACATGCATGTCAGAAATTTTGCTAACAGACAAGTGCCGGGCCTACCTTACCCTACAATAATATTGGCAATAGATATTACTATATATCTCATATTACAATAATTAGGATATAAGCAGTATTTCTATACAGTATCACTCTCTGTGAAAAAGTTCATCCTTAGATTATTTGTGGCAGAATTGGAAAAAGTAGTTTTCAATTAGAATTTCAGATAAAGAATTGAAATCAGCCATATGATGAAATAGATTCCCTATCAATTTGTTCAAATTATACTGTAGAACAATTCAACTAAAAATTGTGCACTGCACACACTTATCTTGACTTAGGAAATGTACCCAGGCTACTGCATGTCATCAGGTTTCTGCTTCATTTGGCCATGCATTTGGGGTTGCTCGACAGTCAAGACTATTTTGGGAGAAAATATTTGCCTGTATGTCAGACAGAAATGGAACCACTATTACAAATCACTTACAGTAATATTATTGACCAGATGGGATTGTATTATGCAGTGAAAATTCTGTTGTACTCTACACTGCTCACTTGTCAACTCAACAGGAGAAATACCAATCCACCCTTTATAAAACAATGGGAAATGGATGGATTATTCTATTTAAAATTAAAAAAAAAATCTAATTTTTCTTTCGAGGAACTGGAAAAAGCTTTTTAAGTTTTCAATGGAATTTATAAATGTTGTGCCTACGTCAGCATATTAGGTCTCTGCTAACCACTTACTGTAAATGGTTCAAATTTTTTTTTTGTGACAGCTTAATAGGTTATTCAATTTCATTTTACAGCTTTCCGTAAGGGTTAGGAATGCTGTTGAATTTGAATTTAGTATGAAATACTATATAACTTATTGTATGCTCAGTTGTCCCATTCTGTGCCTATTATAATGTATTTTTATAAAAGTAATAAGGGACAGAGGGTCTCATTCAAACTAGAAAAGGGACTGTTCGTGCCCCTGTAATCAGCCACACATAATCGAAGCATCATAAACCATTTAAAAAGGAGGAATGGACAGTTTCTAGGTCTTAGCTATTAGGCTGCTGTCTTACATATTGTAATCTATTTGTACAATTTTCTCCGCTTGCAACATCAACTTCATTGTATGACAGTTCATTACTTTTGCTTTCACTGACCAACATTTAATACATTCAATGTCTTAGCCCCCCAATTAATTCATATGCAGTGGGGACCTGTAATGGTGGCATCAGGCATAAGTCAGGAGTAGGGCTGGGCAGTATACCAGTACTGGAAAAATACCCCCAAGCCCACATTTTTAAATGGTACAGTATCAGCATGTCAGAGTTTTCTGTTCTGGAAGTAAGCACCAGCTTTCCACTCAATGACTGCACCATTCTGCAGCAGCCTTAACTGTACCATTTGATTGTTTATTGTACTCTTGGAATATACGGTATGTTTATAAAATAATACTGAATGTTAGTCTCATATCATTAGACACCATGCTGCTGACCTACTACCACTGCACCACACAGAGTATTGTAACCCATTGTATCTGTGTGTGGTATCTCGGAAAGCTCTACAGTTGGGTTGACCGCAGCAGTTAATCGGGGTGCAGCTTTCAGCCCTCGAGGACATCTATAGCACACACTGCTTCAGGAAAGCCACTAGCATCTGCTTGGATTCTACTCACCCATGCCACAGTCTATTTGAACTTCTCCCATCCAGCAAACGGTACATAACCTTTCATGCATGGACCGCGAGGCTCAGAGACAACTTCACCTCAAGAGCTCTAAACACACTCAATCAGTCCATCAAGTGCTCATGTGCACTGTAACTATGTTTTCATATTATATATTTGTATTGTCTTATTGTGCTATTTTTGTCATTTTATGGGGAGATTATTGACTATTGTGGAGGATTCAACGTACACTGACAATAAAGGAATTCAATTCAATATTTATTATGTATTGCTATATTTCATTAATGTTATGTTCATCTGTTATTACACTATGCATAATATAGTTGTATCCTCAGAGAAAGACTATCAAAAATACGTGTTATTGTATTGTACCCAAGTAAAATCAATTGTGAATTTCTATCCATCTATCTATCTATCTATCTATCTATCTATCTATCTATCTATCTATCTATCTATCTATCTATCTATCTATCTATCTAAAATGACAATAAACTGAAGTGAATTGAAAACATATAGTTCATACAATACCTTCATATAGCTGTAGATGCACTGTAGCGTAGACGTTTACAGAGAGACAGGTATCCAACCTAGAAACAAAGAGATTAATTCACGTTATTTGAAGTAAGATCCTGCGTATTTATTTTGAAATGATTTTTAAATAACAGAAAACGTTGATCACAGCATGCACTAAATGACTAAAGACTGTAAAAGAGAATGGAGGAGTGAATTAGGAATGAAGCTATAGAATAAAAGTAAAGACATAATCCATCTAAATATCTGCACTCTCGAAGTTCTGAGAATATGCTGTATATAGTAGAACGTCAAGTTAAGTTTAAGTGATGGACATTTCTCTCTAAACCAACATAATTGTATCAGACCAAGTCACAACAGCTCCAAATATCTGCACATAGAAACAAACGATAACTTCATGAAAAGCAAAACAAAGTCAATTAGAACGAAGCTGATTTTTTTAGTGCATCTTTGAGTGATTGTTAATTGTAGTACAAGTAAATGGAACAAAGTTAGTTTCACAAGCTAAATTGTCTAGAGTGCAACAAAGCTGTCCCATCTCTACCAATTGCTTTAAGATTGTATTGGGGCAGCAGGGCATTTTATTACCAAGTGTCTACTGTACACATATTTACCTTCTGGCGGCTTGTTTAAAGGGAATGCAAAAAGAAAACAGTCCAAGCTATTCAAGCTCCAAGTTGGCCACCTTGCTGACAAGGCTTCAAGGCCTGCAACTTGATTAAATGCATAATCCACTACTCCCCATCTACAATGATTTAGTGTGCCTTTAAATCAGCTTGCGCACACATAAAAACCTCAAATAAAAATCACCAAGAAAAACCACAGCTCTCTAACTGTTCTATTAAAATGATACCAGGTCGTCCTTCTCATTCCTTCTCTGCAATCCAGTTTATTCCACATGAGCGCCTATCTTAATTTTTTTTTCTCTATGCGTATAAAATATTTAAAGTTTAAAATGTCACAGTTGAAACATCAAATGCACGAGTCGCTCATTAATCACCCACAGATAGAAGTCAAGCTCCCTTTTAAGGTTATAACCCTTTGAAAGAGCAAAAATTACATTTTTGACCTTGAAGATGAGACAAACTCATATAAACGTACAATAATTTCCAGTTTGAAAGGAAAGAGTCATCAGTGACCTCAAACTATGAAGAAGTGACTTATGGAGACAACCAAACATCTTCTATTTTCACATTTATAACCAGCTATTGCAGTTAATTTAAAAATGTATCAACCCCCAAATTTATTAATAAGAAAACTACATTAAAAACATCATACATATAATAATTTAGGATATTGTGGTAAAGTGAAACAAGCCTCCTTCAAATAACAGTTTTAATTACACATTTTACAACATTTGTAATACACTAATATTATTAAAAATAGTGTCTATTATTACTGTAAGAAAAGTCAAATGAAAAAAGAAACATACTGCTTATGAATAAAATAATAATTCATCTAAATTTCTCTGTTCACCTCTGGGTTGAAGAAAGCTGAAGCTGACAGAACAAAAACTACAGGACAAGAATCACTGAGTGGGACTTCACTCCGTCACTGGTTGCACTGTCACTTGCACACTCAGGCCTTAAAGAACTTCTTTTGTGTGTGGCAAACTAAGCTTTTGCCCCCTAAGGAAATCTGTGCGCATGCAATAAATAAATAAATATGTTTGCAATTTACATATAGACATCAAGCTATAGCCAAAGAGTTGCACAAAGGCCATGCTACACTGGAAGACAGCAACAACTCAGCTGTGTCATTTGCATGAAGTACAGGAAATGTTGACCTTGAATAATAAGATCCACGTGTATGAAAAAATAACAATTTCCACATTATATCTGCAAACAATTAGAAATTATATAAGTGATCTGGCATCTCAGCGAAAAGGATATACAGTACTGCCTTGAACTATTAACATATTTTGTTACCTTACAGCTCTAAATTAAAAGGCATAAAAATTAATGCCATCAAATGATTTAAAATTAAGTGCTTAATTGCAAGATTAGAAGCCGTGATTAAACTCACCTACTGACTCTCGGCTCAGTTAACCTTCTGGCTTGAAACAGCATTAAACATCCTGCTAGGGTCACTTCCGGGCAAGACCCATAATCAATTTTGGGGTCAGGCAACTTTAGCTCTTCATGGACAATGGGTTGGAACTCACTCTGTCTCTCTAATGGGTACCAGTGACCCTATGCGTCTGTGCCTTCAAGTAACCCTTAAAAGGCCTGAGCCTCTCAGACAGCTTTTCTGTTGCCCATTTCCAAGAAGGAAAGATATGCTGGGCTCCTGGAACCATGTGCTGCCTCCCAGAAGATACAGTAGCTCCAAGAGTGTTGATCTCCTATCAGGTCTTCTGGAACACACATTGTAACGGACAATTTAAAGCCAGCTTTCCCAGTTTGTGAACCTGGGCTGCCATTTAGAACATAACAAATTTAACAAACAAGAGGAGACCATTCAGTCCACCAAGCCTGTTTGTTTAGCTAATAGCTAAGCTGGCCCAACATCTCATCCAGGTTCTTCTTAATGGTTGTCGATGTTTCTGCTTCAACTACACATCTCGGTAGTTTGTTCCAGATTCCCACAACTCTTTGTGTAAAGAAGTGCTTCCTGGCCTCCGTCTTAAATGCACTTCCCCTTAATGTCTTAGAGCATGTGATTCACCCTTAAGCCAAAATAATGATACTGGATGTAGTTTATCAAACATTTATCAAACTTTATCTATGTTTACCAGGCAGGAGCTCTTTAGCCCTCTGGCCAGCCTTCTCTGACTTCACAGTCTCTCTGAGAAGACGAGCAGGCGTCTTGTTGGATTGTCTGAGGCTAACTATGTGTTTCCTTCCAGATGACAGGGACAGACGCTGGACCTCTCTCTCTCTCGCTCTCACTCTCTCTCTCGCTCTCACTCTCTCTCTCTAGCTCTCACTCTCTCTCTCTCACTCTCTCTCACTCTCTCTCTCACTCTCTCTCTCTCACACTCTCTCTCGTTCTCTCTCTCACTCTCTCTCGCGCTCTAACTCTCTCTCTCACTCTCTCTCTCTCTCACTCTCACTCTTTCTCTTTCGCTATCACTCTCTCACTCTCTCTCTCTCGCTCTCTCTCACATTCTACCCAGCCCTGTTCATCCCTGATGGTATTCTTGACACCGTCAACTCCTTGGTAGTTAGACACTCATTTACAGAACCTAACAGCAATACCCGAGGGAAGGACACAATAAACACTAAATGGAAAGTGCTATAAAAGCAACCCTTTCTCTATCTGGCAACACTGGGAAATGTACGGATTTCATGTGCATCTTCTGAATTGTCAAAATCAGCTACCTCATGTGAACTTAAAATATTATCTTTATTTGTGAAGTTTGCCATCAACAACCTGCTAAGTCAGTCTCCCAAACTGAATGTTAGCAGAAAAAGGAGGAAACTATTGAACATATTTTTTTTGTTGTTTTATTATTGTTCAGCCAGCTTTAAACAGTAATAGTAACACATTGCAAAAATATATCAGAAAAAGCAATAAATATTATGCAATCAATTTGTTTGATTTTTTTTTTCATTTCCACTGTCTTCAGATGCAGCTTCTCATTAATGTAAGAAGTTTGCAGTCCCTCTGTGTCTAGGTACAGTACATGTCTCTGTATTCATTTTAATAATGATGTCTTTGCTAATAAAGAAGGGGCTGAGCAATGACGAGAAGATTTCCATCTTTACAATGTCATCTCAAAAATTCCTTGAGCTGCTATTTTATTTGCAAATTATCTCTCCAGTGTTGCACTGTTTGAATATGTTAGCCTTGAGCTCATTGATGATTATTTTTTTATGTCAGGCCTCTCCTAACTTGTTTTGCAGTGTAGTACAGTGCGTGGTAACAGCCATGAGATAAGAGCGTTTCAAACATGCAAGATGAAGGATGTCACTTATTGCAAAGAGGTGAGAAGAACTGAGTGAGAATGTGTTGCACTTTTGACTAAAACTTGTTTTACAGATGGGCGGCACGGTGGCGCAGTGGTAGCGCTGCTGCCTTGCAGTTAGGAGACCCGGGTTCGCTTCCCGGGTCCTCCCTGCGTGGAGTTTGCATGTTCTCCCGTGTCTGCGTGGGTTTCCTCCGGGCACTCCGGTTTCCTCCCACAATCCAAAGACATGCAGGTTAGGTGGATTGGCGATTCTAAATTGGCCCTAGTGTGTGCTTGGTGTGTGGGTGTGTTTGTGTGTGTCCTGCGGTGGGTTGGCACCCTGCCCAGGATTGGTTCCTGCCTTGTGCCCTGTGTTGGCTGGGATTGGCTCCAGCAGACCCCCGTGACCCTGTATTCGGATTCAGCGGGTTAGAAAATGGATGGATGGATGGATGTTTTACAGATACCAAGTTTGATATCTGGCCAGCTTACATTTAATTACATGACATCTGATTCAAACGTATTCCTGTTTGCTGTGGAGAGTAGGGACATCTTGTATGTTGATCAGCACATGCAAGTATACATGTCACTGTACTCTGCACTGTTTAAGCTTATACATATCACCCCCCAGCTCTAGCTGGCTCCCTCTCTCAGCCCTTCACCACCTAACAGCTAATGTGTGATGAGCATACTGGCGCAAGAATGGTTGCCCTTGCATCATCCAGGTGGGAGCTACACATTAGTGGTAGTTGAAGTGGATCCCATCTGTCAATGTAAAGCGCTCTGAGTAGAAAGAAAATCACTATATACATGTAATTAATTTTTAATTATTGTTATCTTTACTGGGCGGCACGGTGGCACAGTGGTTAGCGCTGTTGCCTCACAGTTAGGAGACCTGGGTTCGCGTCCCGGGTACTCCCTGCATGGAGTTTGCATGTTTGATTGGGTTTCCTACCACAGTCCAAAGACACACAGGTTAGGTGCATTGGCGATCTTAAATTGTCCCTAGTGTGTGCTTGGTGTGTGTGCCCTGAGGTGGGCTGGCGCCCTGCCCGGGGTTTGTTTCCTGCCTTGTGCCCTGTGTTGGCTGGGATAGGCTCCAGCAGACCCCCATGACCCTGTAGTTAGGATATAGCAGGTTGGATAATGGATGGATGGATTATCTTTACTAGTCATGAGGACACTGGAATGGAAGGACAGAGGGAGACTGTCTCACAAAGATAAGTATTCCCCCAATACCCCCTCCGGTATGACCCCTGTTTGGACACCAGCAAAGTTGCATAGGAGTTGTATTTTTGGCAAACAGCCCTGGTGGGGTCCATTGGTGTCGCTAGAAGGGGCTGCCAGGAGCTGCTCCCCAGTCAAGGAGAGGTCCTGTCTGATCTGGAAGTACTTCCAGGGGGGTAATCTTGTTCTTAAAAACGTAAATGCTTCCCTTTTCAGAGTCTGGAGAGGAGTCAGGCAAAGCAAACCAAGGAGGTCTGGAGGGGAAAATAAAAGACACACGAAAAGAATCTTTTGGTATTCCTGGAAAAAAGAAGAAGAACCATTTAAAAGAGAAGCCTTTTAAGAAGGTAGGTACTTCGTATGAAGTATGACAGAGCTGAAAAGCATGTCTTAATGAAAAACTTTATTTTAACATGGGACTGTGATTGTAGTAATTGTGCCAGGAATTTGGGGTTGTGAGAGTGGCCTATATATAGTGGCATATAGGTATTGTGGCGAGTGCCTGGGGCTGCTACCCAGCCGGGACGCCCAGGAGGACCGGAGGAGGGCTTGCACCTCCTCCAGACCATGAGGGGGTGACCGGCCTGGTTGCTTTGGGGACCACGGGTAGAGAGCTTGGAAGCTCAACTGTGTAGGGGCCCATGGTCACCGCCAGGGGGCCGCCCCAATGCCTAGAGAGCCAGAATCGGGAGGAAGAGGACGAGGTTACCTGGGAGGAGGGTGGTGGTGCCAAGGTGAAGAGAAAAGTGCCTGTGAGTTGCCTAAGTGCTTTTGGGACTGTGTTGGGCCAGTGGGACATGGGGAAGACGTGCCCCACGGCTGAAGAGAGAAATAAAAGCCTCAGTGTGAGTCTGTGCCGGGTCAGGCTCCTATATAGCGCCTTTATCACAGTATACAATTAGTCTAAAAGTCAACCTAACATATATTTTTTTTTTTCACTTCTTTCAACTTTCTTATTCTATTTTCCAAGTTTGTATTGTGTAAGTAATATATATGATGTATCTTCTATTAGTGTTAGTGTGAAAACGAGCAGAAAGCTGCAAAGCAATGGAACAGGGACCTGGAAGAATTGATAGGTCATTGGAGATGCTCTGTGTGTGTTTTGACCATTACACCTTTGACATGAATGATTGAAACGAGTGTGCAAACAGTATGGCAAAGATTAAAGCACAAAAAAAGAATTTTCTGCCAAAGGTTAAGCCCAAACACCAAGGACTTGTTTATACTACATGCTCAGAACACGTGCGCGCACACATCATGGCTGCCATGTGTTCCCAGCGTTCAGTTGAGCACGTCCTCAGAAATAAACGCGACGTGTGCGCGAGTTGCAGTACCAGCAAAAAACTTGGGGGTTTGGGGGCTAAGGCACACAGTGTGATAAAAGTGAGAATGTGAAGTCAGAGTCTCTGTTTACTATCTACTGTACATGTCACAGAAAGCCACTTTGTGGATCCTCCAGGATTGAGGTGTGTGCTTTGATGTTTGATGAATGGTTCGATTTAGATACATACAAATACATTCATGGAACTTTTATATTCATGCGTCGCATATTCCCCAACGTAATGACACAATACATTTTAAAAGTCTCACATACCATCTTCTGTGCCGTCTTTTTTTTTTTTTTGCACCTTCACAACACCATCAGAATTTATGGCAGCGTATTTGAGCCACAGAGAAAAAAATTAAGGGTATGGTGAAAAGGTCTATTTTGTGATTAAAGTGGAAATTTCATCTTTAATCTCGAAATGTCCACTTTAGCCTCGTCGTTACTTTATCATTAAAGTAGACCTTCGTAAAAGTCATCTTAAAACTGACCCAGTTGTTAATCGCTACATGCTTTTGGGGCTTCCTCCTGAACTGACAGCAGCAATCACCACAAAGAACACATTACATTTATGATATTCCATCTCTCTGCACATTTAGAATCCTTAGATTTATACATGATATTATTTCCATGATGAAATGCATTAAAGTATGAATGTTACATTTTACAGATTAGTCATTAACTTCATTTAAATAATGAATACTTATAATAATTACACATGTGGAGTGGCACGGTGGCGGAGCGGTAGCACTGATGCCTTGCAGGGAGTCGGGTTCCTTGTGTTCCCTGCCTGGAGTTGCATGTTTTCCTGGTGGATTTCCACAGTGTGCTCCGGCTTCCTTCCAAAGACATGAAGTTTTGTGGATTTGGTGATGCTTAAATGACACTACAGCGTGTGTATGCTTGTGTTCACCTTGCAATGAGCTGGGGATGTTGTTGCTTTCTCGCACCCGATGCTGCTGGAATGGGCGCATCCCCGGATAGATGGATGTAATCATTAAACATCCTTTGCAGAGATATTGTGGCAAGGTGTCCTCAGAATTTAATGGCTGTTTCAGGCAAATCGAAACACAGCAAAGCCGAACATTTTCTCACCATGATGATATCTCACACTGCCACTTGGTGGAATCTTCCAGATTTACGTAAATTACATGTGCAAGCATAAACAGTACAACGCCTGCGTAGCAGTAGTGTCTGCTGGAGCATGCATATAAACCAGGCCTAAGGGACTAAGGGTAGCTTGTCTTTTGAATATGCTTTTGGGATCATGACTGAAGAAGCACTTGGTTCTACCAGAGTAACAACATGAGGATTGCCACAAGTGTACTGACCACGAAAAGGCAAGGTATCAGTAACACTGACAATACAGTAAGTAACTGGAAAAAGAAACAAACAATAAACGAGCCAAAAGTAAAACTGGTAAGTCAGAAGGTAAGTAAACAAAGCTTAATTGCTAAGTCAAATTTGGGGTCAGTAAAACGGCAGAGAGACAATAACAAGAGTATTTAAAAGAACCAGAAGAAATTAACACTAAACAGTTTAGTGTCCAAAATCTCGGACAACCAGAAGGTGCATTTGTGATTTTCCCTTCATAGTAACTATCAATAATAGCTCGCAAAAATGGCAGCACCCACATAAGACAAAAATCATGTTGCAAGAGAATGCAATTATTTTAAAGCACCAGAAATTATGAAGTGCTCTAGCACTGTGCCTTGTAGGCTCTGTAAATGTCTTTTGCTATTTTATGTATAATTTCTTGAAATTTTGCATCCTTCTAAATTCTTGTCTATTGCGTTTCCTACCTTTGCCTGTATTTTGTAGTAACTGATTTTTAACATTTCCGGTTTGTTTTAATATGACAGTTTTTTTTTTTTTCAATGTACAATTTTCTATCAAATCCTTGCATTGTTGTGTCTGGGCTTACTATTCAGCACCACTAAATTATGGGAAATGTCATTCTTTGGCCTTTGATGTGGCACACTGACTAACAACATGACGTGAACATGTGTGGAGTGATATTATAGTATGACAGTGCTAAAAAAACCAAGTCAGTATGCAGTAAGAAATATCTACACTTAGACAAAACAAAGAGAAGACTTACTGCTCACGTGACAAGGATAAAATAAATGTGCATGGCTGAAATTATAGATTTTGAAAAGTGCTAAACAGCACTGACAATTCTTGTGCTAATTTCTAAAATAAAGACCTTTGATATCACGTCCTCTTTCCAAAATATTTGTTCAATAGGAATCTCTGCTTATTGTACTTAACATGTTCCTTGCTATCCATTTTTGACCCTCTCTTTTCTGCCTGTTAGTCAGTCTGTCTGTCTGTCTGCATTAAATACCTCAGCTCTCCAGAAGACCAATTTGTCAAAATTTGCCACACTTATTCTACAAGAAAATGTGTTGGAAAAGTTCAGTGCTCCATAAATAGTTTTTTTAAAATCTCCAATTAAAAGCATTGGCAAAGTTGCAAACTCATCTAAAGCAGAAAACTATAATGTACATCTTCAATTACTGAATAGTTTCGAGTTTACCTTGAGGTGGGTTACTTCAATTTGTATATGTTGTATATTTTCCTCTTCTACTCATCCAAAAACCTCTCCCAATGGCAAAACAAATCTCCAGTACAAGTTAGTCAAACATGACTTGAACCGTGAGAAGCGCGCATGCAGTCTGCTAGCACACCAGCTCACTTCTCTCGCTGCTTGAAATAAAAAAGAAGTCACTTATCGAAAAATGACTGTCAGAGGAAAAGAATATGCTTTGTAGGCATAGAGTGAACCAACATGTACTGTGGCACATGTGCGCATGGGAGGCAGCTAAAGGGCTCGAAAGATGGTATTCCCACGCCGGATTAGGGGCTGGCAGTGTGCACTAATCCTTTCTCTCTTTCTCCTGTAGACCACCTGAGTGAAATCCCACCTGGACTTATCAACATCACTCCCGGTTACCGGGCCCAATGACATCACCTCCAGTTCTAGACCCAATGATGTCACATCCGATTCCGGGCCCGATGACGTCACTTCCTCTGCTATAAAATCACTGTCTTGTTAACCATGAATGAGTTCTGTTTTGAAGTCAGGTCTGCAAAGACATACTGATGATTTTTGCTTTATCCGAATTTCTAAGTATGCGGGATGGCCACCCGAAACCTTTTTCTGTGTTCATCTCTTATTCTCAGTATTCAGTATTTAACAACGTCACATGAGCTATGGGTAGTGACCGAAAGAACGAGATTGCGAATACAAGCGGCTGAAATGAGTTTCCTCTGCAGGGTGTCTGGGCTTTCCCTTAAGGATAGGGTGAGAAGCTCAGTCATCCGGGAGGGGCTCAGAGTAGAGCCGCTGCTCCTCCGCATCGAGAGGAGTCAGATGAGGTGGCTCGGGCATCTGATCAGGATGCCTCCTGGACGCCTCCCTGGTGAGGTGTTCCGGGCACGTCCAACCGGGAGGAGGCCCCGGGGAAGACCCAGGACACGCTGGAGGGACTATGTCTCCCGGCTGGCCTGGGAACGGCTTGGGGTTCTCCTGGAAGAGCTGGAAGAAGTGGCCGGGGAGAGGGAAGTCTGGGCCTCTCTGCTTAAGCTGCTGCCCCCGCGACCCGACCTCGGATAAGTGGAAGAGGATGGATGGATGGATGGATGGATGGACAACTGCATAATCTACACATTACAATGTTTCCCTGACACTATAATTTATCAGGAAAGCTCCAGATCTGCTCTCTATCATGGTCTGCAGAGGGGAACTACATTAACTTAAGATTTGAACTCATTTAAAAAATATTTAAGAAAGCCTAACCACAATAAGTCACAGACTCTCCACAATTAATAACTAACAAGAGGACATCAATCGAAACCATTGGAATCTGCTGTCTATGAAATCTGCTGAGCAGCTACAAGCCATTTTGGGGTATATTTATAAGTACACGACATTGCAAATTGCTGTTAAAAAGCAGTCTACTAACGCAGGAAACTGCATTCTATTATCGCTGTTATTTTTGAATATGACTGTTTTAAAAATATTTAACAAACAAAAATGTGATAACTGAATCTTTGATGAAGTAACTAAAAAAAAAAAAAACACCTTTAAAATGCTCCAACTTTCAAATCAGTTAACCTTAATTTCCAAGCGCATCTGAATGTTACACCATGCGGACATTTTCTAATTTGTTTATCTCATTATATTTCCCATCACCAGCGCTCACAACATTCAACAATATCAATGAGACTTGCATAGCTAGCTGGGCACAATGGGGTGTCATCCTGCTCTCCGCCATTGAGGCTCTGTTTCTATGCTTCAGGGGGCTGCGCGGAGTGAATGGGTCAGCAAGTGGTCAACCATTGCAAGCCTGACATATAATGCTAAATGGCTCCTCACTCTACTGTTTTTTGTTTTTTTTTTTATAAATGAATAACTTATGGGAAACTATGGAAATAATGTGTAGAAATTTAAATGGCTCTACAAGACAAGAAGAAAATCAAAACAGCACAGTTTGAAGGTGAGAAAATGCCAGCAAACGAACCCCCGGAACGTCAAGAAAAAAATGGACTGAAAGTTTAACAAATAAGACGGAGAAAACGGCAAACTGCCTGGGCTAAAAACACTGGGGTTCTTTCTCATAAGGATTTGAAAATTATTTATAATGGATAAAGACTTGGCTAGTTGTTATGAAGAAAATGCAAAGTCAAATGGGCTGAATACTGTGAACTCGAAGATTTTCGGTCGAAATAAACAACCAAGTTAGCATGACAGCCAAGAATGGTGCTGATTTACCGTTTTTTCTCTCCTCTCGCCTTTTACATAGTATGTTTTGAATTTGGACTTTTTGAAAATCAGCACATTACTCTTAGAATAACTTACAAATTACTTAATGCTCTGTTTAATGTGTACCACATGTCATTAAAGAACACCCATTTAATAAATATTTCATTTAAAGTATATATGCAAACATTTTGCAAAAAAGAAATAGGAGAGTGAAGCAGAAAGAGCGACAATCTGGAACATTCTGCTCTCAAGGATATTCTCATCTGTGTTTAAGGAAGATTGGGACTTTGCATCCTTTGCTGTACCATCACTCTGGAAAGAAAGGATGATTACTTCCCCCTCTCTGGGGGGTCTGTCACACATCTAACAACATAATTTGAAGAGAGACTCTGATGCCCTATTGGGTCCAATAATATCTTAAATTTAATATGTATAAAATTTTCATTAAACTGTAAAAGAAGGCTGCCCTATAAATATTTTTTTCCACCACAGCTACTTTCAAAGCAATCACTTCATTATGTGCTTAATGTATGTTTGATTAAAATCAAGCTAACGTAGTCTGACTATGTAAAAGGGGGCTTCCAAAAGCAGCTTGATTTTAATCAAGTAAAATTAGGTTACTATCTTGTGAAAGCATGATTATTTTTAAGACAAGGCCAGGCACCATTCGAAAGCTACGTTGTTGCTAAACCCTTCGAAAACTCAGTAAAGAAAAAAAAAAAATATTAAGGAACAGGGTTAAAAATTTTTGGTCACTGTGGGTCTGTGGTTTGTAACAAAGACAAGATAATACTGCAATGAGAGTATGCCAGCTGTCTATGGCACAGCTTCCATATTCAATCACTTCCAAAAATACTTCTAAACATTGTACAAAGAGCAAATATATAGTAGTCAGCTTGAAACTGTTTTCTAGAGCTATACCTTTTATTGGCTGACTAAAAAGATTACAATATGAAAGCTTTTGAGGCAACTGAGGCCTGAAGAAGGGGCCCGAGTTGCTTTGAAAACCTTGAATATTGTAATCTT
The DNA here is from genome assembly GCF_016835505.1 of Polypterus senegalus. Taxonomy (NCBI): domain Eukaryota; kingdom Metazoa; phylum Chordata; class Cladistia; order Polypteriformes; family Polypteridae; genus Polypterus; species Polypterus senegalus. The sequence goes on from NC_053159.1 coordinate 24,853,148, forward strand.
TTCAGTTAGCCAATGAAAGGTGACATTTTGCTTGACGTCTCACTGCATCCATAATGGCTAACACGGTGCAACACCCTAGTACCACTAAAGACAATACTGAACTTATATTGTGTGTTACCGACAAGGCCCAGAAACCCTCAAATGAACAACCGTACAAATACCAAGAGAAGCGCCGACATTAACAGAGGGGACTGGGCGGTCTCATGGTCTGGAATCCCTACAGATTTTATTTTTTCTCCAGCCGTCTGGAGTTTTTTTGTTTTTTCTGTCCCCCCTGGCCATTGAACCTTACTCTTATTCGATGTTAATGTTGATTTATTTTTTATAATTATGTCTTTCATTTTTTCTATTCTTTAATATGTAAAGCACTTTGAGCTACTGTTTGTATGAAAATGTGCTATATAAATAAATGTTGTTGTTGTTGTTGTAACAGTGGATGCAAGTGCTTTGGTGGGTGCCAGCTGAGATCTGCTCATGGCCTGCTGTGGTCATTGTCTGTGTGGAGTCTGCATGTTCTACCTGTGTTTCCGTGGATGTTTTGGGTATGCTGGGTTCTTTCCACATGTAAATCAGGACTGTTTTACCAATCTGAAGTGGCTCTCGAGAGAGAGTGAATGTGTGACTGTGCCATGCATTGGACTGGCTTTATGCCCAGGCTGAGCGCCATCCCTACTTAATGCTGTTGAGATCGGCTTTTGTTCCCTGTCATGCTGTAAGTTCATGAAATAGAGGAATAGATGCAAAGTACTTCCAACACAGAGAACAGCATAACAGCTGTGTATTAGTGCTTGCACATTTTGTACTCTTTATAGCAGTGTGTGGACTGTGTGGAAAGGTAGAGTTTTTTTCCTCTTCTCGCCACTTTCCATCCATTCACCCTGGTGAGGCTAACAGTGGCAATATGCTAAGCCGAAGAGATCAAGTTCAAGCACTTTATTGTCATTATGTAACACAACGTGTGACAGCCCCAAGGTGCATTTAAAGAAAAGTCAAATAATTCCAAATAAAGTATGTCGTATAGAGTATTAAGTGAACAAGTAAATAGAGCAAATTATTATTGCTGCTCAAAGTACAGCAGCATAAATTGTTATTGCACCTGTTAATGAATAGTACGTTACATATTATATATTGTATTACATTAGTATATTGCCTGCGGTGGGCTGGTGTCCTGCCCAGGGTTTGTTTCCTGCCTTGCACCCTGTGTTGGCTGGGATTGGCTCCAACAGACCCCCGTGACCTTAGGATATTGCGGGTTGGATAATGGATGGATGGATAGTATATTGCACATTGCCAATATAGCTTATTGCACATGTTCAATTAAAAATGATCTCAGACTAAGGAGATTCAGAGTTCAGAAAGTTTATGGCAGATGGGAAAAAGCTCTTTTTCAGTCAGTTTGTGCGTACACGGATTGACCTAAAGCGTCTGCCTGACGGAAGGAGCTCAAACAAAGAATTTCCAGGATGAGGTATGTCCTTGAGAATGTTTTTGGCCCTTCTCACACAGCGAGTCTTGTACAAGAGTTCGAGTGATGGAAGTTCAGTCCCAATAATGGCCTCTGCTGTTTTTACGAGCTACCGCAGGGCTTCTTTAGCAGCCTTGGTGCAGCTGTTGTACCTGCAGGCCATCATGCAGTTATTTAAGATGCTCTCTGTAGTGCAGCAATAGAAATTAACCAGCAGCTTCTAGGTGAGGTCAGCTCTCCTTAGCTTCCTGAGAAGATAGAGGCGTTGTTGTGCTGTGCCTCTTATAGCCAAGTTGTTGTCAGCCCAGGACAGATCCTCTGAGATGGTGACTCCTAGAAATTTAAAGCTGGAAACTCTCTCTACAGCATCTGCATTGATTGTTATCGGACTGTGATTGTTTTTTTTTTAATGGTCCTAAAGTCCAGAATAACTTCTTTGGTCTTTTTGGTATTTAAGACCAGGTTGTTGGTGTTGCACCATGAACCTCTTCCCTATATGCAGCTTCATTGTTGTCTGTAACAAGCCCAATGACAGTCGTATCATCTGCAAATTTAACAATAATGTTTGATTGGTGGATGGGTTGGCAGTCATGGGTGAAGAGTGCATAGAGAAGGAGACTTAGTACACATCCTTGCGGCACACCAGTGCTCAGGGTAAGGGTGGAGGATGTGTGTTTGCCCATCCTGACAGACTGGGGGCGGTTGGTGAGAAGAGACCAGGTAAACAGTGCCCAGGTCCTCCACAGGAAATCCGAGGGTCTCCCAGGCCAGATAAGAGATATGATCTCACCAGAGCATCCTTGACGTGCTCCTGTATCTTCTTCCAGAAGGCTGTTCCCAACTGAAATGGTCGGAAAACCTAGTTTTGTAAAATTTGAATTGCTTGTATGGAATGTTATCTGATTTTAATAAATTCAACAAAATGTAAAAAAAAAATGTTTGCAAATTTAGGACAGGTTCTTGGAGATAATGGCTGTTCTACTAAATGCAAACCACAGCAGAGACCCTTTATTTCTGTAAGCAACGTAACAAATGACAGACACAGTCTTTGCCAACCTCCTCTCCCAAATTCATTAAAGGAGCAAGCGTGCTATTCTTGATTGATATTAAAACAGAGAGTAATAAAAATAGGTGATTACGTTAAAAAATAAATACAAGTAAGAATGAAGCACCAACAAAGTGTTGCTGTCATTTGACATACAAACCTGACCAACCAATTCCACTGTCTTCCTTTTGAAAGGTCAGTTCAAATCGAACCTTTAACCAGCCACAGCATTTTACAAAAGTCTTCTTACTAGACCTTTCTCCTTGGATGTTAAATATTTTTTTCCTAACTGAGTGTTCCACTTTCTTAATTTATATCCTGTCTATTTTAAGAGAGGTGTCATGGATTTAAGAATCAGATAATCTGATTTTTGAAAACACGTGACCAAGATGCCTCCTTTCCAACTGGTCTGCTGTACAAATACTAAAGAAATGTTTAATACCTGAAGGTACAAATTTATTTAAATGATTTTTCATTTACACTCTTTATGAGAAATATGTTTTAAACTCCCTGAGACTCAAAACGGGATAATTGGTTTAAAAATGTATGCATGAACTCGTGTTTTGAAATGTTTGCAGACAGTTCACTAGTCCCAGATCCCTGCATAAAGATGAGGGTGACTAGAAATCCATACCTCATAAATTAAAGGCCAGACACAGACAACTTTGGTCCAGCACCTGCATGTAGAAGCTCTTTACAAAAGCCGTTTCTAAGTACTACTTCCGACGAGAGGAACAAAGAAACAAACCACACCTTAAAATTGGGGATTCGTCTTTTATCAGGGAAGACTTAGGCATAAAAGTTATGTGCTGTCATGCTAAGCAGTATAAAAGAAACAAAGAAAAAAAAACTCCAAATCAGCTTTATCTATGGAATTATAAATCAAAATATAATAATTTTAAATATACAAATAAACATGAAATAATTATCCTAAACATGTTTGCCGTGCTGACTGCAGGAGAGCACATTTAAAACCTTCTGCGCAATATACTTAAAACTATACAATGAACTTGTTAGGAGTGGGAAAACAGTTGGCTTTCTGGTGTCGGTCTCATTATTTTAGAAAGTCTGCTTCAACAAAGGTGTCACTGAAACCAAATTCATATTAACACTTTTAGGCGTTAAGTATGTTAAACAGAGAGAGGATTTGCTGACTTGTTGACATAATTATGCATTATACATGAATTTCTCATATGACAGTGTAAAAGTTTAGCACCGGCTAAATATTTGCACCTCTGCTAAACAGTTATTTCTCATTATAGTGCAAAATATTTCAAAATTTAATTTATACTCTTTAATCCTTCAGGAATCTCATGAACATTTTAAAAGATAAGCACACATACATTATAGAAGTCATTAAATTAAGCCTATCCAACCTTGTTCAAAGCCTATCTATCCAGAGTGGCGTCTCTACGGGCGGATTGGTGGCACTGTGGCTAAAGGATCTGGCCGGGTAACTTGAAGGTTGCCAGTTCGAATCCTGGCAGTGACAGAAGGAATGCTACTCTGTTGGGCCCTCAACCTGCAATTGCTCCAGGGGTGCTGAATTAATAGCTGACCCCAAAAAAACCTCTCTGCAGAGTAAGTTGGGGTATGTGAAAACTAAAAAATTCCTAATACAAGCAATTTTATATGAGGATTAAAAATCACTAAGAAATAAAACTTTGCTGAGTTCATTGAATCCAGTTTGCTAGGACAGCATTGGTTTAAAGGCAGGAGCCAATCAGATGTGGTCTGTGAGTCTATAGCAGGACATACTCACATATACACTCAGGCCAGGCCAGTTTACATTTCCCGATTGACTGATATGTGCGTCTTTGGGATGTGGAAGGGGAAGATAAATCCCCACACATACAAAGGAGGAACATGCAGACTCCATTTAAACAAGACTTTGTGGTACTTTCCAAAAATTCTAGTAAGTCCAAAATCCTACCAGTGTTGACTAAAAACGTCCCAGACTAACTCCACCAGGACATTAGCTGACTTTGCTGCAAGTGGTAATAACAATAACAGCATTTATTTATATAGCACATTTTCATACAAAATGATGAGGCGCAAAGTGCTTTACAAGATGAAATGTTCAATATTATATTATATATAAAAGCCAAATACCACAGACACACTCATCATGAAATCTCCTGAACCATGTGGACTTGGGACTTGAAATTTGGAATGTAGGTTACCCTTGCCCCATAGGTGCTTGCTAAGAAACAGTTTGAAAAATTTCGTGGTCCAAGCGCAAAATTTCTTATAGGTTTTTAGACCCATTTGTATGTCTGTCTGCTTTCACGAGAACTACTTAACGGATTTAGATCGGGTTTTTTCTATAATTTGCTTGCTTGTCATTCCGGTTGATTTTGCGACTTTCTCATCTCGCTAAGTATCATAGTTTGCTTGCAGTACTGATTTATTAGCGTGAAACTGAGACAGACTCATTGGACTGCGGGGCCCTCCTCACTCACGTATCTGCCTCAGGGCAAAACCTTAACTCCACTTAGTCAGAGAACGAGAAAACTACTTAACAGATTTAGATCTTTTTTTTTCTATAATTTGCGTGAACATTCCGGTTGATTTTGTGACTTTCTCATCTCGCTAAGTATCATTGTTTGCTTGCAGTACTGATTTATTAGCGTGAAACTGAGAGAGACTCATTGGACTGCGGGGCCCTCCTCACTCACGTATCTGCCTCAGGGCAAAACCTTAACTCCACTTAGTCAGAGAACGAGAAAACTACTTAACGGATTTAGATCTTTTTTTTTTCTATAATTTGCGTGAACATTCTGGTTGATTTTGCGACTTATCTCATTGCGCAAAGAATCATAGTTTGCTTGCAGTAGTGATACATTCACGCTAATCTGAGACAGGTGCTGCGGGCCGAGGAGAGGGAGAAGAGTGATGTCAGGAGTAGGAAGCTGGGCCGGGCCCTCCTCATTGTCCTGTTTCACTAAGACGCGGGCGAAGCCGTGGGGGATGGCTAGGACTGTATATATTGTACACTGTCATGTAGGTTTTATCACCAGCTATGGGATCCATTGTCCTGAATTTGAATTATGCGTCTGGATGTTTTTTATTTGGAGTCTGAACATTCTGCTCTTGTTTGTGCGGCTTTTCCTCTGACAGACCCAAAATAGGTAAGATGGCCCAGAGTGTGAGTGGGCCTAGTGATGAGCCGGCATCCTCTACCCAGGGTTGCTTTCTATCTTTCACCCTGTGCTGGCAGGACGGGCCCAGGATTACTGTAAGCAGGTCCGAGAATAATAAACACAAAGATCCTCAGGTGTCAACGTACATGCAACATAAGTAAACGTTACCCCTTATTTCTTAAATGTATCACACCATGTCAGTTATTTCCGAATGAGAAATCTGTCCATTAGCCACTGGGTCGAATTTAATTATTTTATGGAAAGGAACCAGACTTCAGACGGAAGGCAAACAGACAAACAGCAAGTAACCTTCAGCCCCAATAGTTTTTTGATTGTGCAGAATGAACAGATATCCCACGATTTGCTAGGAATCCTAAATAATCCTCCGAATAAACTATACGTTTTTCACAGTTCACATGACCCAGAACAGACTTGAACATTTTATGGAAAATTTGTGTGCAACAAAGAGTGCCAGGATATGCAACCTGGAAATGTTAATACATAGGATGCCTTTCATAAATATTACAATTTAATAAATTGCATTCAAAATGCCTTTTGATAAAGAAAAAAAAAACGAATAATCAGTAGGTCCTGATTTTTATATTAAGACGTTAAACTGAAACTTCAAAGGCACCATTAGCTAGAATCCACAATGTTCTTCACAGATAATTTTACTAGCGCGTTCAGACCGCATGTGCCTAAATTAATCTGCTTCATTATTTCACGTCTGCCCCTTTAACAAAAAATGGCTGTATCAGCTCTTCAAAATCTTGTCATCCTCCACCCAAACCACCACACGTGCCCTTTTTCTGTCTCATTTTATTACTCTGCAGTGATCCTCTTAAGAAGATTTTGTCTTCAATACACTACCATATGTTTTCAGTTAAGCCTCATTTTTTTTTTCCCTATCTTAGTTTTAAGATGTTCGTTGTTCTGCCAGACGTATTAAAATCTTTTTCTTTCTTTCTTTTTTTTTTTTGGCAAAGCTTCTTGCTATATTTTTCAAAATGCTGCCATTTTTAATTAATTTATGGCCACAACAAAAAGAATTCATAATTTTAATAGCATTGTAAGTAATTTTAAGGTAATCCATACCAGATTTGGATATTAACCTTTGAAAAAGAGTTCACACAGATATTAAATTGTAGCTTGCTTCAATGAACATTTTGTGGCATCGGCTGGGATTTCACCTGCTACAAAAGGAAAATATTTTAAAAGACCTTAAAGGATTTTCAAAATCTGCACTGCGCTCCTTTACATCATTGATTATCAATGGCAAGTAAAATAAGCAAATTATATATTCATTCCAGTAAACACTTTTATTCCAAAAGCTATTTAAGTACAGTCGGTAGGAACTCATGTTACTGAAACGCAGGCGTCAGAGATTTTGCATACTGATATGAGGCTAACGACAGCAAAAGTACCAAGTAGTGTGCTAGACAGTAAGACTTTATGGAGTTTCAGAACTCGACTTGATGTTATTTTAGAAGAATTCACTGCATAGGACTGGCGAGCTTTGTTGGGCCAAACGGCCTGTTCTCGTCTCAATTGTTTTAGTGTTCTAAATTTTCTTCATACCCACCTAAGTAAAACTTTAATTTTAAAAATGTATTTTCATTAATAGATTTTTCCTGTCCGGCATTCCCAACTCTATTCAAAAATCTTGCACAATTCACCACACTCTCTAAATGTTCCCCTGTCGCTATTTATTAATTAATTAGCTTTATTTTTTTGTCTACAGCTTCCCTTAATTGTTGTGCTTTGTTTCTACAGTACTGTATTTAACTTATTTTCTGTCAACAAGCAAAATATGGGCATAAATCCAAAAAAAAAAAAAAGAATGTGCCAAAGACAAACAAACTAGTAAGGTGGTGTGAAGATATGCAAGTTTGGATGAAACTCACATTGCAAACAAGTTCGTGGAAATTCTGTGAAACTTCCCTGGCTTAATACGCCAGCCCGGGATTATGCAAGGTCAAGAAATAAGATATGAACTTTAGTAAAGTTTCGGCAGGAACCTAAAAATGTCTTTCTTTTAAAAACCGCAAACTCAACAGATAATGGATGCCCCTTTCTTTTAAGGCCGACTTTCCATGTCTCACCAGATTACTGGAGCTTCTTCTGATCATCCACAGGAACAAGCAATTAACCATTCATACCCGCTTTCTCATACGTAACACAATACACATTTCTATCCTACTAAAAGAGCTTTTTTTTTCCCCTTGTAGGCATATGTTGGGATTCGAGGGCCATACAAAGTTTATGTAACGCTAATCAGTGATGCTAATTGTATGTTTTTTTTTCTTTTAGTTGGCACTAAAACTTCAACACCACTACGGAGAACTGCATTTGAACTGACACTGATGCACTAATTGTTATTCTACTGAATTCAGCAAGCACAAAGTACAGCAAAAACCAGAAGGAAAGTAGACACACTAAAAACATCTAGTCACAGCTACTGATTATTTAATTACACGAGCGAACAAAATGTTATTTGTTTCTGCCTAGACTTCTGCTACCCTAGAATCTGTATTTAACATACTGAAAATAAAACTCTAAATGAGGATGCAAACTAGGGGTTCATCAGCACTCTAATATAGAGGGAGAACACTAAAGCATTAATCAGCAACTGTCAAACATCTAGTATTTGTAAAAGAAAAAATATTTCAAAAATCGCTTCTGCAAAAGTGCTAAATAGTCAAATGTACAGCCAGAGCAGCAGTCATTTCATTTGCAATTACAGGTAAATTAAGAGGACAATTTGAATTGTTAAATTCTTCAGCGTGTTGCGAATCCAGTGAGTTATCATAGCTTAACTGGATGCAGAGAATCTAAAACAGATTTGTGGTAAAGATGGAATGGAGGCCACAGACAAAGGGGTTGTTGGGAGGGTTCAAGGACCACATTCTTTTCATTCAGAATAATAATACTACATTTTATTTATATAGCGCCTTTCCCATGCTCAAGGCACTTACAGAATATAAGAAAGAACGGCAGGGTATGCAGTATATAGCATTGTACAAACCAAATAAATAAATAAAGAAGATTAAGACAGTAAATTCAGAGAAAGCCTAACAGACAACATAACTGATGGTCTCGCACACACACACAGGTTACATGAGCATCTCGACAGAGAGGTAAACTGAGAGAAGGGGAATGAAGTCAAGTAGAGCTAAAAGCCTTCCTGAACAGATGAGTTTTGAGTTGTTTTTTAAAAGAATTCATGGAGTCAGCTGACCTGATTAATTTCGGTAGATCATTCCAGAGTCTGGGCGCTATACAGCTGAAGGCCCTGCTGTCACCCATGGAGTGTAGATTAGTGTGGGGCACAACAAGATTGCCAGAGTCAGAGGACCTTAGTGGGCGGGCAGGCACATAGTGATGGAGAAGGTCACTGATGTGGTTTGGCATGAGGTTATTTAAGGCTTTGTAGGTTATTAGTAGGATTTTATATTCAATTCTGTAAGACACAGGGAGCCAGTGAAGACGGAGCAGGATGGGTGTGATGTGCTCGCTGCTGCTGGTTCGAGTGAGGACTCTTACAGCTGAGTTTTGAATAAGCTGGAGCTGTGGTATAAGATTAGAAGGGCCACCTGCCAGCAGCGAGTTACAATAATCGATGTGGGATGTGATAAAAGCATGGATAAGTTTCTCAGCATTAGAAAAGGAGAGGAAGGAGCGAACACAGGATATGTTACAAAGGTGAAAGTAAGAAAGTTTCAAAATGTGATTTATGTGGGCGGAATAAGAGAGGGAGGAATCAAAAATGACACCAAGATTCTTTGCAGTAGAGGCAGGTCTGATGAGATCACCGCCAAGATGGACTGGGAAGGAGCTCATTTTATTAAGTTGCACTTTAGTCCCAATTTGCAGAATATCTGTGAAGCGCTAGCAGTTCAAAGTCAACTAGTGCTGGACATCTGAATAAGGCCAGATAGGAATACAGAAGAAATGGTAAAGCATACTTTAAGAGAATACAGTTTTTCAAAATCAAAAGTGAATAAGAAGGAAGCAGGAGATATCTTATCACTATATAAAGGGTTGAAATAACAGGACTCTGGCCCTCTGCAAACAGGGAAGTAAGGCAGATCAAACTTGTAGGGTACACGTCAGAAGACTTCAACGAGTGAAGTATGCAAAACACGGGATAGGAAAGATATCTTGGCAGAACAGAAAAAAGCAACCAAGAAAACCAAAACATGTCAGAAATACGCAAGTGGATTAAATAGCAGAAGACAGCAATACAGATAAAGCAAAGCTCACTAACAACAATGACAAAGTGGAATGAGCATTCAGCATTTGGTAATTTGCTGTTAGGAGGAGAAGTAAGTGTTTTATAAAGCTGGTTCTGTGGGACAGCTGTATACGTGTGTGTTCATTGCAACCCGGATTCGTTTTTACGTATGTAGAAATGCACGTGTTTGTAGTCATACTAATTTCTCTCAAATGGTAATGCAGATTGTAAAGAAATGTACTTTGTGTAGCTAGTTATGATTTGCAAACAACAATACTACGCCTGCTCTGCGTTTTAAATGAACACGATTCAACTTTATTTGTACTTGTTTTGCTGATGTCTTTATCCAAGGAAACCTACAATATTTATGATACAGTCGCTTTCATTTCTTTTGGTTTGGTTTTCCAATTGGAGCTCAGGGAGGTCATGTGACTTGCTCATGGTCACATGGTGCCAGTAGCAGGATTTGAACCTCAGGGTTTGACGTCCAAAGTGCTAATCACTACACTGCACAATGACTTTGACATCCTGGTATCAGGGTCTTCCCTTTGTGCAGTTATGAGTGAACAACAACAGCTGCAAAAAGTTGTTGTGCTGAAAGTTGTTAATGATCTTCCAGTTATACCTATTTCTGCTTTGTGTAAGAACACTTTAAAATATTAAAAAGAGATTTTTGCTAAATTACCTATTGTGAGCTGCACTGTATGTCATGCAAGCAGGGATCAATGGTACCTCACATTCATATATTAGTTGTTAAAAGTGATGAAGACTATTAAATGAGTAAAAACTGGAAGTAGGAATTTATAAAAGATGAATACATTTACAGCAATGAAAATTTCTAAACTCAAAGCTACTAATAAAAATGGTGGCACACTCCTTTTAGGAACGATATCAACATTACTCTATGAATGCTGTTTCTCGAATAACCAAGACAAACTGAGAAGAGTAGCACAGATGTTTCCAAATCTTGGGTCGTGCTTTGGTTCCAATGAGAAATTTGCATTTGTGTTCACAAAAAGTTTACCCAAGAGCTCAGGATTACCTTGTAGTAGATAAAGCAGTAATTGATGGAAGAAAGTCTCGATATGCAATCCCTGACTGTCTGTATCAAATTATCAAAATAAAGTTACAATTAATTGTAGTAAAAAAGTAAATGTTATCACACAGCTAAAAAAAGGTCTCTTGATGAAGGCTACGCACAGCCAAAATGTTTCATTTCTAACCTTCTTCTAACCTTCATTGTATTCCTTTTGAAGATACAGGCAGCCCTTCACTAACTGAAGTATTTGACGCTTCTGTTGGAAATGTGAATCTGAGAAGTACAAGACCATGTGAATCCAGAAGAGGAAACGCAGCTAAAAAGGGAGAAGGGGATGAAAACAGCGTACAAAAGAAAAAAAAAATAAAACAAAAAACTTCCCCGAGTCTGTGGTTAATCAGCCCCTCAACTTCTGTATGTCAATAACAAACCAAACAACTGCATGGCAGGAAGTTACAGGCCTCTTAGCTCACAAAACTTTTTTTTTTATTTGCTGTATTTGTGTTAATTACCTGTCATGGTTAACAGACGTTAGCCTCTGGCAAACCCTCACAATAAACACAATGTTGGTTTTCAAGGAGTTCCTTGCCTTTTGAAAATGGCTCACCCCAGTGTGCAGTTTGCCACTTCAGGGTGCCACCCTTACTTGTATACTGATTACGAACACAAAATCAACCTGCACACTTAAAGCATTTACATACATAAACAAAGTATACTGGGCACGAGCTCGCTGTCGAATTCTTGCTGATGTAATGTGCAGGGCTCCTGGGATGCAAACAAATACCAATCCACTTGGAGTAAAAAAAGCAGGCCACTTTTGAAGACGTGAAAGATCATTTTTATTCATAAGTAGCTAAATAAGTTCTCATATATACTGTAGGTCTTAAGTAAAGTTATGTTTTTTTCCATATTTATGGAGTACAAATGACTGTCAAAAAATGACAGCTTATAAAAATGCTATTCTCAGATACTCTTTCTTTGAATAAAATGCATTTGGTACTGTAAACCGATTACGAATAAACTATTATAGAAAGTTCAAAAGTAGCCTTAAAATTACATAACATTTAAACAATATTTGGAAATTACTAATTAAACCTTTTGCTGGTAAATTAAAAGGCACACAAAGTGTAATACTGTTACTATCATCAAAATAAACTGAATTTCTAAATGTGTTTGCCTTTTGTAATATTGAAAATAATAATATCTTGCTAATGTAATCACCAGGAAACGTGATGTGCTGTATGTTTAAACACCAAAAGGAAACTCCGTACCTTCTTATGAGGTGCACACTAGACCTTAGTAAAGAACCGGCAGGACCTTATGAGCCTCAAGTGAAAGAATGGCGACGGAGAATACACGGAGCATAAGCAGTTCAGAAGACAGCCATATGCACCCCCACAAATACACGCACACACACGCGTGCACACGCGCACAAACACGCGCATACATACACGCACACACACGCGCATACATACACGCACACACACGTACACACACGCGCACACACACGCGCATACATACACGCACACACACGCGTGCACACGCGCACACACACCCACATACACGCGTACACACACGCGCATACATACACGCACACACACGCGCATACATACACGCACACACACGGATTGGCAGTTTAAAGATAACAGATTTTTAAAGGGTCAAATACCTAAAGCTAATGGTTCAGAATATTGAAACCTAATGGTTACTTTTTTCCTAACAGTACCTGGTTGATTTTGCATTTAGTATTTTTACATTTATTGGAAAATATCATAGAATTAATTAATAACAATAATCCAAGTACTGTAAATGTGTTTTTTTGTTAATCTCTGGAATGCTCCTTGAGTTGCATGTAAATGTATGATAAGGTGCCATATAAATAAAGTTATTTAGAGGGGACTGGGCGGTCTCATGGTTTGGAATCCCTACAGATTTTTTTTTTTTTTCTCCAGCCGTCTGGAGTTTTTTTGGTTTTTCTGTCCACCCTGGCCATCGGACCTTACTTATTCTATGTTCATTAATGTTGACTTATTTTTATTTTTTATTGTGTCTTCTATTTTTCTATTCTCCATTTTGTAAAGCACTTTGAGCTACAGTTTTTTTTTGTATGAAAATGTGCTATATAAATAAATGTTGTTGTTGTTATTATATTATTAATAATAATATACTGAATGAAAAAAATCTGTGCATACGTTTATTTTTATTTGGTTTAATTCTGAACATAGACCTACTGCAATTTTTTAGATGGCATCAACAAAATTAGTCAAAAACCATATCTGAGGTCAATAATGAATTATCTAATTGCAAGAATGTTTTAATTAGAGTAATAGGTAAGGCATTACCTGCAGTATCAATTTAAAAGCAGTCTGCTGTTAGTTATCGGTGTCTACCTCTGTATATTTTTAGAGTTCACACAAACGTTCTGTAAAGCACCGACTTTGAAAACAGAGCCAGGCAATGACTTGCTGCTTGGTAAAGCTGAATGGCCACTTTGGAAGCTCTTTCTAGGTAAGCCTCCATTTCTTCCCTGGATTTTTGCAAAAAAAGGCCACAGTGTTATAGATAAGACAGCTGTAGGTCCTGTCCTGTTCATGAGGTGGAGATGTACAAAGCGGTAATAGTTTTTTTTTTTTTTCTTTTAATGAGGCTCTCTTAAACTCTTTAAACTCTGGCACCAAAAACAAACGGGAGATGGACTCCCTTGGTTCAAAGGGACCCGTGCCATACTTCACACCCTGCGGCATGACACACCTTTTAAGTTAAAGTAAATATGAATAAAAATAACATCATACACCTGTTTTGACTCAGAAATCAAAATAATTATACAGCACACTTAAACCTGCTCAAATATTCAATCCATCCATCCCGCTATATCCTAACTACAGGGCCATGGGAGCCAATCCCAGCCAACAAGGCAGGAAACAAACCCTGGGCAGGGCGCCAGCCCACACACACTAGGGCCAATTTAGGATCGCCAATGCACCTAACCTGCATGGCTTTGGACTGTGGGAGGAAACCCACGCAGACACGGGGAGAACATGCAAACTCCATGCAGGGAGGACCCGGGAAGCGAACCTGAGTCTCCAAACTGCGAGGCAGCAGCGCTACCCACTGCACCACCGTGCTGCCCACAGCTATTCCTTTCATACAATATAATACTGTTAAATATCACCTAAAAGAATTTAATTAAATCTTTACTTTGTGCCACCCTTTTATTTCATGTGGTTCTAGTCTTTTGATAAAACAATTCCATTAAAAATAAAAAAGCAATATTAAATTATTTTTTTTTTTTAATAATCTGCAATCACAGACCTTTCTAAAATATTCTGACATACAAACTTTTAAGCAAGAGAGAAAATCAATGTAAACAACTGTGCAAGCAATCAGATTTTCTGTCAGGGCTTCAGGTTTGAAGTACTATTAAATTCCAAATGGGTACACAATTCCATAAATGTATTCTAAAATCAGTTTCATAAAACGCTGCCAAACATCCAATACCAAACAGCAGGCCGGAACGTAATCCCCTCATGCTTTAGCTTGAATCTCACCAGTCAGCAAGACTCATTCCTCGCTGCAGCCCTCTGCACGTATTCAGAACAAGGCCCACTTCTAGACATACAGTACATGCTGGATTAACTAAGCCGCATCTTCTCTAATATTCCCTAAACAGGCCTTTTTTACATGCTTACAGAAGACCACCAATGTTGCCATTCCAGTGTCACGTCTAGCATTCCCAAACATCTACCTCTCCCAAGGCATTGCTTTTCCGGTTCAGCCCCACAGTAGCTGCACATTTCCGGCCCAAACGTTTTTTTTCTTTTAATGGGACTCCTGCCTTCATTAAGCTCGCTGTTATTTCCCACTTTCTTTGAGTTTTTTTTTCTAATACTCCAGAAATAACAAACTAGTTATGTTATTTTTATACTGAAAGAAGCAAGAGTTGATGTCTCTAACAATTCATTATTTTGTTTGCTTCTTGTTTCTTGAAGTTCTGTCAGTATTAGGTTACAATTGAGGATTCCACATCGAATAAGTGAATTAACAATAAAATGACAAAGCACTGTTAAGGATTTAATTAAACCTTCTTCTTCTTCCGGCTGCTCCTGTTAGGGGTTGCCACAGCGGAACATCTTCTTCCATATCTTCCTGTCCTCTGTATGTTGCTCTGTCACACCCATCACCTGCATGTCCTGTCTCACCACATCCATAAACCTTCTCTTAGGCCTTCTTCTATTCCTCTTACCTGGCAGCTCTATCCTTTTCCCAATATACTCAGCATCTCTCCTCTGCACATGTCCAAACCAACTCAATCTCTCCTCTCTGACTTTGACTCCCAACCGTCTAACTTGAGCTGACCCTCTAATGTCCACATTTCTAATCCTGTCCATCCTTGTCACACTCAATGCAAATCTTAACATCTTTAACTCTGCCACCTCCAGCTCTGTCTCCTGCTTTCTGGTCAGTGCCACCGTCTCCAAACCATACAAATAACAGCATTTTTTATAAAAGTAAAGGTAAAAATGAACGTATAATTGGTTGGTAAAAAATCAGCAGCAACAGCAAGGGCCCAGGACAGAATCTGCAGGACCAAAGTCCTCGTGAGCCCACCTTAGACACCTAAGATGACACCATGGATTACTGGGACCCTCACAGGACTCACGAGGTTTGAGATTTTTTTCCACTCGTGGAGTTGTGAAGTAAACAGTGTCTCTCATTACTCCAAAAAAAAAAATGAAATCAGCTCTAGCAGCTCATCTACGGTGCCTCACAAAAATGTCCAACTTTTTCGGCCTTACCATTCGGATCATATCACTCGTAAATAAGAAAATATCTTTTAAATATATGCTAGATTTTTGACACAAACGTGTATTATTTTCAATGTGCTGTTATTTGACTCTCTGACTGAATTCTGCCACATGACAAAGACTCTATAATTGCATTACATCTGTGTTTCAAAGTACTATTAATTAAATTTTCCATGAGACCTGTCTTGGAATATTTTTTCTGCATTCCTTCAAAACCTACCTTGTGAAGGGATGTGGAATTTTTCATGAAAACTTGAAAATCGCTGTCCTATGAGTGAAAAGAGAAACAGCTTCTTTTTTTTTCTGCTCTTCAAAAGAAGCTCAAAAATAGCTCCATATATCAGTGTTAAATATACATCCTACATGAAAAAATTTTAAAAATGCGCATTATTGCAAGGTTTCGAGAGGAAGATTTCTTCAAACTCTCTCAACTCAAACAAATATAATGTACTCTTTCATATGTCAGCTAGTATATCATTTATGAAATTACGAGCCCATGTCAACAATGTGTTTTTGTTAACCCTAACCCTAACCTTAACCCTAATTTGTTGTATTAAATCGCAATGAGCTATCTTAAACAGTATGAAGATATATAAACGTATTTCATTTATTTTCACTCTTTAATTTAGGAAGGAAACTAAATGACATCAAGTGCAGAGGCAGTTACATGCAGTTAGTGGAGTTTTACTGTTCAGTCTCTTATGGATACTGAGAGAACAAACTGAAATTAAACAACTTCCTCCATTCTGAAACTGTCAAGTTTAGGAAGTAAAACTGAGCTTCAGGTCCATAATGAAATACACTCGTGCCTCGATTACATTTGGATGACTCTGTCATTTCTAATGAAAGTGTTCACCATTACCAGAAAAAGAGCAGATTGTGTATAAAAAATGTATTCTTTCATTTATATCTTTGAGCCAGCGAGGAGAGGAGAGCCAGAAAACACCAAGTAACTTAACTAATTTCAGTAAAGAAACAAAAAGACACATAGAAGTAAAAATGAAATAGAAAGAAATAAACTTCATCCATCCATCCATCCATCCATCCATCCATTATCCAACCCGCTATATCCTAACTACAGGGTCATGGGGGTCTGCTGGAGCCAATCCCAGCCAACACAGGGTGCAAGGCAGGAAATAAACCCTGGGCAGGGCGCCAGTCCATCGCAGCAACTGTCTCGTATTTGGCAAATATAAATACTCAAAAGACAGTTACTGTATTTAAGTCATTTGGTTAGATTTCCATATTAATATTTTATTTTGACAATTTCTGCCTTATTGTACATGTTAAAAAAAAACGTTTTTCACCTTTATTGGGTTATTACTGAAGAACGTCCAAATTCTATCCATAAATTAATACAGTTTAAGGGAACAAACCCCGGGCAGGGTACCAGTCCATCGCAGCAACTGTCTCGTATTCGGCAAATATAAATACTCAAAAGACAGTTACTGTATTTAAGTCATTTGGTTAGATTTCCATATTAATATTTTATTTTGACAATTTCTGCCTTATTGTACATGTTAAAAAAAAACGTTTTTCACCTTTATTGGGTTATTACTGAAGAACGTCCAAATTCTATCCATAAATTAATACAGTTTAAGGGAACAAACCCTGGGTAGGGCACCAGCCCACCGCAGGGCACATACACCAGGCACACACTAGGGACAATTTAGGATCGCCAATGCACCTAACCTGCATGTCTTTGGACTGTGGGAGGAAACCCACGCAGACACGGGGAGAACATGCAAACTCCACGCAGGGAGGACCCAGGAAGCAAACCCAGGTCTCCTAACTGCAGCAGTGCTACCCACTGCGCCACTGTGCCGCCGAAATAAACTTTCAAAATGAGTAAATCATTGAAGGAGTGGAGACTCACGCTTCCTTCAATGCAAGTACAGACTTACCGACTTTAATGTTGGTACAGAACAATAAAGCAGCAGTATGCATGATAATTAAAACAAGAGGTAGAACTGTAAAATGGCAACCTATTAGCCTAAGCCAAAAACTATCTGCCACTCCCAAAAGTGACATTTTTATACAGAAACCACAATTACTTTGTGTTCAGACATAAAGTAATACCAGTGTGTAGTAATACTGGACAACGGGTACATACATCACTACGCTGATTGCAGAACACGCTGAAAAAAACACAAATGAGTTTTGTACAAATGTGAGGTGTTTGTTCGTCAGCCGCTCCCAGTAACTCAGTTATCAAACTTTAAAGGATTCCGGTGCTGTCCCAAATGATTGCGTTTAAAATAATGAACTCCACAAATTTAAACATAACTGAACAGCGACACTGATTTAAGCCATGCCATTGCACCAAGGGAGTTAAAATGTTTTCATATTAATCTTTTCAAAGAACAATTTAACAGATAGGACAGCACGTAGTGCTGCTGTAGCTCTGCTTGTCTCGCAGTAAGGAGACCAGGGTTTGCCTGGCGTTTGCATGTTCTCCTCCAGGTGCCCCGGTTTCTTGTTTCTTTCTGTCCGTTTCACCATACCCTGTGTGGCCCATGCCCGGCCGGGACGCCCCTTCCGTATATGTTCAGGGGGAGCAGCCGTGGGCTATTCACGACCTCTCCCTGGACACTAGCGGTGCCTTGGACTCCTGCAGGGCTCCATGGGAGTTGGAGTTTGGTGCAGTCCTGTTGGGTCCTGCAGGTGCCGGCAGGGGGTGCTGCAGCTGGGACTCCTGAGCCTTTGTGTGGAAGTGCAGCCGGAACTCGGCAATCAAGCACCTGGAGCACCTCCGGGTGGACTATCAAAGGAGGCAGCAGCCAGCACTCCATGGCCAGAGTTGGGAGGAGGAGGAGGACGAAGCTTGATGGAGAGGAGCAGTGGTGGTTTAAAGGAGAAGAGTCTTGGTCCTTTTGTGTGTTTTACTGGTCTGCTTTGGGACTGTGTTGTGGCTTCGGGACACGAGGAAGACATGCCCCACAGGTGAAGAAACATAAAGGTTTCTTTGTTTTTATACGTGACTCCGGTGTGAGCCTATATAGCGCCTTTGTTACACTTGTTTCGTTGTTACTTATTCTTTAATATTATTGCCTTATCTCAATTGTTTTTCTTTTCCTGTAACTTTTTCTTTGTCATCTTATGAAGCATTCTGAGCAACACACTGTTGTGTGAAAAGGTGCTATAGAAATAAATGTTGTTGTTTCCTCCCAGAGTCCAAAGACATGCCAGTTAGTGAACTGGTGATCCTAGAGTGGTCCTAGTGGGTGGTTGAGGTGCATGTGTGTGTGTGTGTGTGTGTGCCCAGCGAAGGACTGGTGCCCAGTCCAGGGTGTGTTCCTGCCTTGGGCCCTAGGCTAGCAGACCCCCGTGACCCTGTTCAGGACAAAGCAGGTAAGAAAATGGCTGAGTGACTTTCAAAAATTGACACAGTAGTGAAGAGTCAAGCAAACTGACACCTTTTATTGGCTAACTAAAAAGAGTACAATGGGCAGACTTTCCAGGCAACTCAGGCCCCTTCTTCAGGTGAGTTTTACTTTGTCTCACAGAATTTTCACATCTTACATTACTGGAAACTTTTCAACCACATAATGTATACATAGAGCTATATTTAAAGTTCAGTCTACTTATGTAATTTAAAAACTAAACTAACAACATAACTATGAAAGTACTAACATATCATTAACCAACCGAATAACAAGATGACATTCCACTAAAGGCAGAAATACCTGTAGTTAATCAAAGGGCCGCTGTTTATCGAAATATGAACCGCTCTCAGGATCACAGAAATTATGTTTAAAGTAATTCTGGCAATTTAATACGCAAAGGCCAGCAGTGCTAACAATAAAGCATCTCTGGGTAAATGGAACATAAACATTGGTTATTTCAAGATTAAATGTTATCGCAAAAACAAAAAAAAATCAATGCAAGAGAAGACAGTATTTTTCTAAGTTTGTAGACATTATATGGCAATAATATTTGCTGGATTGTTTCTAATCATCTTTTGCCAATGTACAAAATATTGCGCCTGAAATGGACTTGAACAGTATCAGCAGACAAAGAGGGAGAGGGAGAGAGAGAGAGAAAACAGCATCATCTCCAAACTTAATGAAACAGCATCCTTTAATTTTTTTCAGTAATTATAATAAAGATGGAAAAACATAATACACGTCTCCCAGCCCCCCACCTGCTAACTGTAATTATAATAGACTCAACAATAAATGGTAAAGCAGTGCGGAGTAGCATCTTGGGAATTCTCAGGGGTCTGTGGATTAGTTCGGAAAGCCTGAATGATTAAAATACACTAATTAAAATTTTGTGTTCCTTAGTAACTCGCCTTCCAAGGCCCTTTGCGCTGGCAAAATGGGAATAAACATGACAAAAGCAAATGCAGAATTCATATTTTGATAAATAAACAAATAAACTCTTTTGTCCGTTTCTTTAAAAGGAAGATGCGAAGTATAAACAAAGGTCTGCCGAACGTTTTCCCCCCTCTTTTCAGTTTGAAACACAAACTTCATTTAACAATTTATGGATGTAGCATCAGTATGGTGGCGCAGCGGTTAGCGCCGCTGCCTCACAGAATCCAGGACACTTAGTTCTGGTGCCTCTTTATTTGTAGTGCGCACGTGCCAAAGTTGTGTGGGTCTGGTTGGCTCTGCCCTCACCCGGTGTGGGTGCATATGCATGTGTACCCTGCGACGGACTGGCACTTCACCAAGGCCGCTGCTTCTTGTCCTGTCATTAATGTTACGTCAGCTTTCTGGGATGTTCACTTGGAACAAGCAAGTTCAGAAAAACAGGTGAATGGATAAAACAGTTTGTGTTAAATCATTTTCTTCCTGTATACCTGTCAATAATATTGCTGACAAGCACACGGGCAATAATCCATTCCGAATTCAGATTTTTAACTAAGGCCTACAGTGCCTAAAGCTCGACTATAACAATAACTGGCCTGTCTTATTATGCGATGAACAGTTGCCGCTCCACAACTATCTCTTCCAATTTTTAAAACAGCAACAATTCTTTCTTCCACATTATTAGATACTTTGCTGAGCACCGAAGTGGTAAAACAGCCACAAACAAGTTGCTTCTGAAATCCTGTATGTCACAACAAACCTGAAAGTCATGTTTTTTCTCTGCAACGTGTTTACAACTCTGCATCAGTCCTCTCTGGAGACTTAAAGCCAGTATATTTGTCTTTCCAATAAAAGATATTAACACTGTCAAATTCTGCCATTTGATATAAAGGAATTGACTTTTGGCCTAAAAGCCCATTGCTTCAAAGCACAGTACGTAAACTGAAAACTGAAAATTATAACATTATCTTAAACTATATTAATTTATGGATAGAATTTGGACATTCTTGAGTAATAACCCAATAAAGGTGAAAAACTTTTTTTTTAAACATAAAAAATAAAATATTAATATGGAAAATCTATCCAAATGACGTAAATACAGTAACTGTCGTTTAAGTACTTATATTTTCCAAATAAACTGTTACTGCGGTGTACTGGCGCCCTGCCCGGGGTTTGTTTCCTGCCTTGTGCCCTGTGTTGGCTGGGATTGGCTCCAGCAGACCCCCGTGACCCTGTAGTTAGGATATAGCAGGTTGGATTATGGATGGACTAGTCACAAGGACACTGCAATGGAAGGACAGAGGGAGACTGTCTCACAAAGATAAGTATTCCCCCAATAAGTAGAGTGGCAGCATCCCTCTGGTATGACCCCTGTTTGGACACCCGTAAGGTGGCATAGGAGTTGTATTTGTGGCAAACAGCCCTGGTGGGGTCTATTGGTGTCGCTAGAAGGGGCTGCTCCCCAATCAAGGAGAGGTCCCGTCTGATCTGGAAATACTTGGATGGATAAATGGATGGATGGATGGAAATAAACAGGTGAGCACACACACACACATAGAATTTCCAGTTGAAAATATTATTTGGATTCTGCTGTAAAGTAGCAAGTAAAAATGCAACTAATCCCTCATTGTGTTACTGAGGGGACGAAAATGATTCAAAAGCCTTCTTACAAATTTAATTACCCCTTTAGTTTAACTACAGCTTAGCAGCCATTCACTCCACGTTTGTATTGGGGGACCAATCAGGGATACAAAGGCCATCATTTAATGACGGGAAAAAGTGAGCAATCTCATCAAAGCCTGCAAGGGTCGAGCTTCAGTGCTGGCCCATCTAAAAACCACCATAATCACCTGTAAAAGTCCGAAGGTAAGATCTGTATGGACAGCCACTCACAACTGTAGGCAAACTGGGACAGATGTCGACGAGCGTAACTTTGGAAGAAGCACCAACATTTCAAAAAGTGTCTTTAGAGGTGGCCTGGATTACACAGCGATTGTATAAATATTACTATGAACTTTTGGTGTGATGATGCAGGGGGATACAGGACTGCTAACTCTTATTGAAGGTCCTCCACTACTCAGTCAAACTAACAATGTACGAATGTGAACTTGAGAAGAGGCAAAAGAGAGGCAACATGACTTCAGATATAAAAAAACTTACGGCTCATTGCAATTACACAACAGAAATTGAACACTTTTGGGTTGCCCCGGTAACCTAATTGCATCAGTACATTGCACACAGGAGCCAAAGTAACTGAATTTTGATGAAAAGGCGGCGATAATTTACGGCATTGCGAAATTAGTTGCCGTGGCGACGCGTTAATTACATCTCAAATTAACAATGCAAGTGTAGTGAAATTAAATATAAATCATATTTTCTGCATAAATTATAGGGGTTGATTAGCACGGGCGCCGGGAGAGAAAAAGGTTGGGACTCCAAGGGCCTGTCGGGTGCCTTATTTATTTTATTTTTTTTCACTTTAAATATTTTTAACCTGACTTTTTAACAGGTTTCTTGGATGCATGAGAGAAATCTCAAAGCATGCTTTGGAAAAAGAAATAAATAAACAGCACCTGCTGCACAGAATACAAAAAAAATATATATATATCTACCAAAAAAAAAAACTGGAAGTGACTTCCTCAAGCAGAAGTGACACTTAAGAAAGTGCTGTATCTATATGATGCCTGCTTAAATAATGAAGGGCGTGTAACATTCTATTTACGAATATATATCCATTGTAACATCCGTACAGTGAGCATGAGGAATTAACTGTTACATATTCAAAGAAATAAATACTTATTACCATTATTTGAGTAAACATAACAGCTATTGGTTATTCAGCATCCTCGAAAGAGATACTACAGTGTACTTGAAATTAATAGTACCTTTCAATCTACATATTTTTTTCCTCAATGTTAAATAATACAAGTCCACAGATAAAGAAAAAAACAAACTTGAGGGTTTTCAATCTTAAAATAACAACTTTTGCCACATTGAATCGCATTGCGAAGAATCAAAGAAAGAAAGACTGAGCTCCTGAAAGGTGCTTCATCTAATATTGTTATCACCATCATTTCTAAAGTCCTGTCAGAGCTGACCTTTCAAATGTCACTCTACACATCTAAAACAGGGACTCGGCCTAATCTGAGCAAACCCTGAGCTCTGATAAGGCAAACAATGGGGATACAAGGAGATGAACAGAAAGGAAGAGATTTTATATTTTTAACAAAGCCAAGTGCTAATGGTGTCTTTAATATGCAGCTGTTTCTTTTACTTGTGCCCGAGAAGGGTCGTCTCACATATGCAGCCTTCTCAGAAGACTCTGACCAACCAACCACATACAGAAACTGGCTGCTGCTATGAAATGAAACAGTGAATTTCAGCAGCAGAGTGTATGGTAGATTTTATTCATCTGCAGCATCGAGAGTTTGGCAAGTCAGATGAGTGCAGGTAAGTGTTTTGTTACCAACTGCAGTTTCGTCTGCTTCTTCTTTTAAGCACAAAATGCCACAAATTCCACCCTACACCACCTTAAAAACTTGTGAATGCTAATAGGAAAAATGTTAATTTGGCAATATTTGTAAAAGACAGCTGAGAACATTATGAACCCTCCACACCCAAATTCATAATAAAAAAAAGGGTTGGTAGAAAAAAATTGGCTGAAAAAGTTGTTTGGGTGGAGACAGTGAGCTGATAATGTGCATTGCCCCTTAAAGTAAGCGGACGTACCTTTCCAGTGAGTACTTCACACTTGACTTTTTCCCTAATGTCTTTCGCATTGTTGGTTGCATTTTAAAAATAATCTGTCAGTGAACTTGTGGGCATGTCTCCAAAAAAAAAAAATGTTTTTGTGGTGCTTCATTGATATGATTGCATACTCCGGAATATTTTATTTTTTAATAATAAAAACAGGCAGGGTAATACATCACTTATTTGTTCGTGGTGAAGTGTGGTGTGACGTTTATTCAAGATCTGCCTGGTAATTCACTTATAATATCTTTACTACTGACTAGCTATTTGACGGTGACTGCTTTAGCAGATCATGTGAACTTGTACCAACAGCAGTTCCAATAATATTACATCAGTACAGTACATTACTGACTCACTCTGTAACCCTAATGAAGACACTTAACTACCCAGTGCTCCAATTATAGAATTAAAAAACTGCATTATGATCTTATGATTTGGATAAAAGCATCACCTAAATAAACACTCTATGTGTAAAGCTCCTTCACAAATGAGTGTGTTTGGCAGCATTACCAGAAGAACATAAAAGGAGTGATATGTAGGTAAACACGCTTAAACTGTAATGTACAGTAGACCCTGCATCAAGTTCAATTGAGAAACTTTCACACACGCTTATTCTAAATGCCTGGAAGCAAGTAAAAAAAAAAAAATGACTGTGTGACAGATTAGGGCGCTCTTGACCCCTTGAACCCTCAGACCACTTGTCAGACACCAGGTAAAAGTCCAGAATTATTATTTATTATAATAATAATGTGCACAAAGCCCCCTCCTAGACACAATACTCATAAATCAATAATCAATAATACAAATATCCAATCCTCCTACTCCCAGACGCGTTGCCACCCTTCCACCCAGCTCAGCTCATTGTCTGGGAGTTCCCAGAGGCCTTTTATATTTCCTGACCCGGAAATGCCTCTGATTCCCCCTCCCAGTCCATGTGATTCCTAGCACTTCCGGGTCAGATCAAAACTCCTCTTTTCTTCAGCCCGGAAGTATATCATTTCTTCCGTTTCTGCGATTGTGAATTACTTCTGGGCTATAAGGAAAGTATAAGTCCCTCCCTGCAGCGTCCTCCGGTGGCCCTCATGGTATCCAGCAAGGATGTGATGAAAGACTTCCAGTTCCATGATGCCCTGCTGGAATTCAGGGCCCTTCCATATTGCAGGGATGGCTCCATCTGGCGGTTTGGGGGTGTTGGCCGCGATACACGGCCGGCAATCCCTCACAACTGTTATCATTTTTAGCAAGTTTATAGTCGCTAATGGGCGGCACGGCGCTGCTGCCTCACAGTTAGAAGACCCGGGTTTTCTTCCCGGGTCCTCCCTGCGTGGAGTTTGCATGTTCTCCCCGTGTCTGCGTGGGTTTCCTCCGGGCGCTCTGGTTTCCTCCCACAATCCAAAGACATGCAGGTTAGGTGGATTGGCGATTCTAAATTGGCCCTAGTGTGTGGGTGTGTTTGTGTGTGTCCTGCGGTGGGTTGGCACCCTGCCCAGGATTGGTTTCTGCCTTGTGCCCTGTGTTGGCTGGGATTGGCTCCAGCAGACCCCCGTGACACTGTATTTGGATTCAGCGGGTTAGAAAATGGATGGATGGATGGATAGTTTCTAATTGATTGTCTTACTATTATAAACAAGAAACGTCATATGAAACAAATGTAATAATCATGTTACATTTACTGTGGTGGGCTGGCACCCTGCCCAGGGTTTGTTTCCTGCCTCCAGCAGACCCCCGTGACCCTGTAGTCAGGATATAGCGGGTTGGGTAATGGATGGATGGATGTAACATTTAATAAAATTATACAAGGTATCCAATCATTTGTTTGTGTCTATAGGGTCCTACCTGAACAAGGGGTGACTGACATTGCACCTGATTAACCAGCACAAGCTTTTAAGTTGCAGAAAAGCTACAGAGAATGTGGGGAACGGTTTTATATGACCATAGCAGATTTCAAGTACTTTGCATCCAGCTTGTTACTTTTCACCTGAAATACTTTGAGCATGGGAATGACACTATCAAAATAAAATGAATTATTATTATTGCAATTATTATTAGTATTAAATGTTTTTATTAGGTGAACTACCATGCTGTTTAGGGCTGGCTCCCGAACTGGGCCCATTGTTGCCATAATAGTTCACGATGCTCTGTATGAAGTTAAGTGGGATCTTAATATGAATGGAGGAGTTTCCTTCGAATGCAGTTATGTGAGGAAAAATCATACACAGCCATGCCAATCCAAAAAAAAAAAAGAATAAATAAACCTTCCTTTTCAGGCATATATATATGAAATATTGAAAAGCAACCAAACCATACAGTAATATATTGACAATTCAAGTTTTAATATTATAACAGTTTGGTTTAAACCTCTGACTTTTCAAGTAGTGTCAGATGGTGAGAACTGAAGCAGAATCGACTGTGTTCTTCGTAAATGACAGAGTAGACGCTGTACTTCATCAGTGTTCATCTCCTTAAAACTGCTTTGATTTAAAAAAAGAACTAAGATATATCGAGTTTACAATCTGTAACATCTAGACTGTGACAGTAACTGCTCCTATAATATATTTAAACTGAGTTAAGTTATCTCATTCAGACAAATTGTGTATTGTTTAATTAGTATTCCCGAAAATGTGAGTTTATAAAAACAGGAAAGGGATCATTTTATGGTTCAGTGGGAATGAGACAAATAGCTCCTGTTACTGTTTACGACTATTTCTGCAGTGTGACAAGATTTTTAAAAGCACTATTAGATGTCAAGGATTTCTAAGTCCTTTCTAAGTAGAGAGGGATGAATTGCTGTCTAAGGCATTGGAAATAATCTGAGAAAAGAAAATGTGAAGAAGATACTCCTACTCAATTTAATACGATGTGCCTCTACTACCCAAAACGATGGGATTACTGCTTTAATCCTAATCTAATATTGACCATTGTTGAATGAATGGAAGAACTACACCTTCTTTGTGTTTTTGGTTTAATACATCGTAAAGGGAAAGTAGAAAATAAACATCATCTTTTAAAATAAAAGGTTAAATGCTTACTTTGCTCCAGTAAATGTGCATTTTGGGAATACGTGGATGTTTGAAAATGCTTTTTTTGCAGTTATTAAAATGTAACGATTGTTTTACAAAAATGCAGATGATTTTGTTAGATTCTGATAAACAAGTCATTATAATTGTTCTATTGTAAGTCCATTTTGCATAATTTAGGCATGCATAAAAAGTGTGTAATGCAAGATAGAAATCATTGATCTATTCTAAGGCATTGTACAATTAGTCTAAAAGTCACTAGCAGCCTAACTTAACTTTATTGATTTTGTCTCATCTTTCAACTTTCTTAATTATATCTTACAGTACAATTTTGCATTGTGTAAGTTATATACTGTATATATATATATATATATATATATATATATATATATATATATATAGGACATCCGAGGTTCGGCTCCCCGAGAGGGGGGTGCAGTGAGTGTATACGCCTGATGAGCCAGAATTAGGGCAAAACACGTGCCGTGTACTCTTTGCATTATTTGACAGTAAAACTATTTCAACCATATATATATATATATATATAGTGGACGCGCCGGACACAGTCAGGCGGACATGTTGTTCATCACCACCACACGTTTATTTACAACTATATTCACAATGAAGTCAAGTGCACACACAAACCCCACACAGTCCTGGCCACACAATGCCTTCTCTTCGGGCCGCCTCCACTCTCCTCTCTTGCTTTGTCCTGCTTCCACCTGACTCCAGCCACGAATGAAGGGAGATGGCCCCTTTTATTTCATCCCGGATGGGCTCCAGGTGTATCCCGGCACTCCTCCCTGGACACGCTCCAATGTGGCGGAAGTGCCGGCTGTTCTCCTGGAAGCTCTCTGGGTGTCCCTGCTCCTCTTCCCCCCAGCACTTCCTGGCCCCCTGGTGGTGACCGCGGGTCCCTACAGGGTTGGGCTTTCAAGCCCTCTACCTGTGGCCCCAAAAGCAACCAGGATGACGGCCCCCACGTGATCCAGGGCGGGCATAGACCCTCTTCCGGTCCCTCAAGGCGTCCGAGCTGGGTCATTGCCCCTGGAATCCTTACAATATATATATATATATATATATATATATATATATATATATATATATATATATATATATATATATATATATATATATATATATATATACGGGGTGGGCAAAAGTAGGTTTACAATTGTTTGTATAGAGAAAGACAGTAGCTTTATTATATATATATAGTCAAGCACATTTTTATAATAATAATAATAATAATAATAATAATAATAATAATAATAATAATAATAATAATAATAATAAGGGACAGCACGGTGGCACAGTGGGTAGCGCTGCTGCCTAGCAGTTAGGAGACCCGGGTTTGCTTCCTGGGTCCTCCCTGCATGGAGTTTGCATATTCTCCCCGTGTCTGCGTGGGTTTCCTCCCCACAGTCCAAAGACATGCAGGTTAGGTGCATTGGCGATCCTAAATTGTCCCTAGTGTGTGCTTGGTGTGCATGTGTGTGCCCTGAAGTGAGCCGGCTGGCACCCTGCCCGGGGTTTGTTTCCTGCCTTGTGCCCTCTGTTGGCTGGGATTGGCTCCAGCAGACCCCCGTGACCCTGTAGTTAGAAGATAGCGGGTTGGATAATGGATGGATGGATGGATAATAAGAAGACAAATAATACAAATAAGTAATACAATAATTAATAAACAAATAATACAAGAATAAATTCTGTTTCAAGTACTCACAACTATTGACCTACCCCATGTAGATTGCCCATCCTTATACAGTATATATATATATATATATATATATATATGTATATAGATATACACATGCTGTCATATCTGTTTTATTTAAGGTAACATGTTTGTTAGTTCTCACTGATTTCAAATTGTTAAATATATTGCAGAATCAGATTTAGTATAAACAACTGCCACAAATAAAATAAAACTAGTCAATGTCAAATATTATTATTCTTAAATTAAGTTTTAATAATAATTCTGTCCTCCTATGTAAGCTATGCCCAGTACATGGAGGATACTTTATACGATTCTCCATCAGTACAGCAGCACTATGTAATGCCTTAAAGCAAACAAAGAAGCCCAACAATCCAGCAGTAAATGACTATAAAGTCTCTCGCTATTTGTAGTGTTTACTTCATGATATTCTGTCAAGGGTCAAACATGGACCCCTTAGCACTTGATATAAGTATAAAGAGCTCATTTCAAGATTAAGCAAACTATCACAGTAAACAGAATGCACTCAATTTATCAGATATTCAGTACATTTACATGTAATCACTTTTAGCATATTCCATGACCCTGAACTAGATAAGAGAGTTGGGAAATTGGTGGATTAATTTTTTAGCACAATAAAAAAAGTATTTTAATTACCAATTATGTTTTTGTTGAACATTCTTTGTATAGGAGAATCTAAGAGAATAAAAATTACAATCATACTTGTTTTTGTCTAATTATGGAGTTCAGTATTTTTGAAGACAAACAGCTTAAAGACTATAACTCTGGTTCATTTTTTTTCAACTTGTTTTCTGTAAGCAGAGAATATCGTCTGTTGGGAAAATAAATGTTTAGACTTTAATCCAAAAAAAGACAAAAAATAATAATAATGATAAAATAAAAGACTTGTGGGCGGCACGGTGGTGCCTCGCAGTTAGGCGACCCGGGTTCACTTCCCGCGTGGAGTTTGCATGTTCTCCCCGTGTCTGCGTGGGTTTCCTCTGGGTGCTCCGGTTTCCTCCCACAATCCAAAGACATGCAGGTTAGGTGGATTGGCGATTCTAAATTGGCCCTAGTGTGTGCTTGGTGTGTGGGTGTGTTTGTGTGTGTGTCCTGCGGTGGGTTGGCACCCTACCCAGGATTACTTCCTGCCTTGTGCCCTGTGTTGGCTGGGATTGGCTCAAGCAGACCCCCGTGACCCTATTCGGATTCAGCGGGTTAGAAAATGGATGGATAAAAGACTTGTATTTATGCTATCGTTTTAGAATAGTTTAACAGTAATTTTCCTCACAGATCTTCTTTCACTTTCCCAGGTCATGGGCTTCTTTCAGGATGAGACCCATTTTTTCATGCAGTTAGGACGGTACAATGTTTTTACATCCAAGTAATAAGATATAACATGCTATAAGAGAAATATCTAGTTACATAAGCAATATGTCACCTTTGAAATTAATTTCCAAAAGTAACAATAAACTCATTTCCAGACATTGCTACACAATTCCCTTTAAATTAAAATCATCTGGCTGCAAACATTTGACATACGCGTATAAGGCTCTTCTCACTGTGTATTTATGCACTTGTGTATTGTACCCTAGTTCAGAAGAGTCTTTTTTTAACTGCTTTTCAGATCTAAATGAATAAAACTATTAAACATTATGTCTGCGTGTGTCTACCTTGTACTCATATCACCTGTTGGAGGTCCTGCACTACCACAGAAAGGGAGAGGAGAAAAAAGGTGAAGAGGAGGTGGCAGTAAGACGGCTGGAGAGATTGTTAATCTTACAAAGGAGTAAAAGTATATTAGTAAGGTTTTTTTTTTTCTTAAAAAAAAAGTTAATTTGCTCATAGATGGGAGATATTAGGGAGTTAAAGGTAATAACTGCAAGAATTTAGAATAAAGCCATGAATCCCTGGTTTGGTTTAAGTGGGTCAGAAAAGGCATGACATGGCGAGAAGTAACAGAAGCCTAGAGTACGTCAGAATAGTTAATTCAGTGACAAGAGAGATGGAAAGTTAATACATAATGCCTGATGATTTTTGAGATGCAAAAAAAAAAAAAATAAAAATAAAAAACTGAAAAAGCACAAAAAGCCCAAAACGCTTTTTTTTCTATGACAGTAATAAGCCTTTCCAGAGTGATAATAGTACTTTGAACCACAAATTGCATCAATCCACACTAAAGACTTTTAAGAGAGATCCAGCTGAGGTCCATATTCTCCCTGACAGTTTGATGATTACTTCAAAATAAACAAGCAGTTGACAGATTTTGTCAAAACGGTACTATATAAGGAAGTGCTAATCAAGTGCTGGGTAAGGGGTACACAGAGTCCAGCTGCATCAGCTTCAGACTGAGATGGAATTTTTGAGCACCTTGAGGAGTTTGTCACAACTCTGAAACCTCTGGGGTGGGATAACTCTCAAAAAAAAAAAATCCAGGGGTGCAAAGTAGTGATAATAGCTTACTTATTAATTAGAGACATAGGCACACAGCCTCCCTCATTTGATGGGTAGTCTTGTACAGCGTCTTTTCTTCCTTGTGTACAAGAGGAGGACCTTCCTGGGCACACGGATAAGCTCCTGCTCAGATATCAGACGAGATGAACTCAGTTGTAATTGTCTACATGTGAACGTAAGACTAAGCTGCCAGTTCAGGAAGGCAAATTTAAAGAGGTAGGTGGTAAGCTTAGGGTCAGAAGTGAAAAGGTAATCAAACCTGAAGTTCTAACCTCTCCAGAGAAGACTGAGGAGACCAAAAATGTTGCAGTGAGACCTAAATGTTGTTTGTAGGATAAAGGGGTAAATGGTTATTGGAACGCTTTAAGCAGCAGGTGGGCAATGCAACACTGGGGCTGGGCGACGTATGTAAGAGAGGGGAACTGATGTCACCAGGAGATGTTAGCATAGCTTAGTTAAAAAAAGCTTAAATTAGAAAAGAGGTAAATATAAAAACATTTGGGCAGGTATCAAAGTTAATAAAATACATCATAAAGTACTATGGTATAACTTTGAAATTAACAGAAACTGCTTAAATGCTCAAAATTCTACACTGCATAAGTGATTTATGTGTAAATATATAATAATATGTTACAAGATTAACTGGTTTCTAAATGAATCATATACAGATTATTTTAAAAAAAAATGAAACATTTTTGGTACTTAAATTAATAAATGACAAAAGTTAGATATGAACCTGGTTCAAACCTGGGAACTAAGTGTGGATTTTAGTTTTAATGTGAAAGCTGCAAAGAAAGATGCATGACACTGGGTGAGTGTGATATACAGTAGACCCACCAACGAAGACAAAGTACCAGTATACAAATTTATAACCACATACCAAAAACAGGTTTAGATGGGAATGGCATAGTATTGGAGACTTCACATAATTAATTAAAATATAAACTGACAAATAGTATAGCACAGGAACAAGACACAATCGCTTTTTATTTTTTATTCAAGATGGGCGCAAAACTTGTCTTTATACAGAAAGTAACAGGTTATGGCACAAGGAACCTTTTTTCCAAATGTTAAAAATGGGATTACTTAGGGTTCAGTGGTTAAATTACTTCTTTTTACAGAACTGCTTAATCGACTTCACAGTCATAGGGCACTTCAGCCTGTCCCAGCAGCAGTGAGAAGAAGGTATGGATAGGGAGCCAGCACATTGCACGGCCCACTCAAGAGCACATCTACAGTCACAATCATACAGGGCCATTTTGAAATGATTGTTTAACTTAATGTGCACATCTTTGGGTATGTGGAACAAAAGCAGTCTACCTAACGAAAAACCTTTAAAACCAAGGAAACTCCATATAGGCAATAACTGGGCAAGGCTTTGAAATCTAAGATGTATCTGTAAGATAGCAGCACGAACCATTGGGCCACTCTGCCACCCCCACTTTTATCTAGTCCAGTCTAGGTCCACCAATGCTTATGTAGCATATTGGGCAACGAGTTTATTCCCAGCGAATACGATTGGCCGCGATTTCCTCCGCCTCAGCCCATGACATATCAAGTTGTTTCAAATCATCAATGAACCTCCCTCGGCTGGTTATTTATGGTCGTCCCCTCCCTCTTTGACCGCATGATGGTTTCCATGTCATGGCTGTTTTTAGAATCTGATTAGCTGCCATTCGAAAGATGTGGCCTGCAAAGCATAGTTGACGGTGATCGATGATGTTATGAAAACTTTTCAGGCCACTTCCTTGTTTGTAACATGGTCGAAGTAGCGGATGCCAAGAATCCGTTAAAGGCATCTCTGGTGGAACACGTTAACCCGATGTTTTACCCTGGATAATGATTTCCAGGTCTCACATGCATATATTACTGTGGGTATAATGATGCTGGTATAGCGATGACTCTTGATGTTATAATGCACATAAATAATATACAGAAACAATGTAAATGGTAAGCTGTTCTAAAAGGATCTTACTTGATCTGAGAAGTCAAAAGGAGGACGACAGGCTTTAGCATTCGGTATGTACATTTGATGAAGATGATATACTTATGTAATCCTCCTAACCAATTCTAAACTCACACATCATAGCCATTCAGGGCTGCCCTTCTCATGCCTGCTTTTTTATTTATCTCACAAGGCACTGGCGGCAGCTATTAACTGATAAAATGATCCTCCACTTTTGGTTTAGAATTGTCCAATATTCTTGGGGTATGGAGATGGTTTCCTTCTCAGTTTAAGTAATGATTGGAAGCTACCCTGTCATCTAAGACCTCCCTTTACCTTTGCAGAGTGCAGAGTTTATACTGGAGTCCCAGTTTTAGATGATATCTGGTTATATTCTATGCGCCACATTCGTTTTTCATTTATGTTAGGTAGAATGCCCAGAGGTGACTGGGCGGTCCCGTGGCCTGGAACCCCTGCAGATTTTGTTTTTTTTCTCCAGTCGTCTGGAGATTTTTTTTTTTTTTGTTTTTTCTGTCCACCCTCGCCATCAGACCTTACTCCTTTTCTATGTTAACTAATATTGTCTTATTTTAATTTCTTATTTTGTCTTTTATTTTTCTTTTCTTCATTATGTAAAGCACTTTGAGCAACTTTTGTATGAAAATGTGCTATATAAATAAATGTTGTTGTTGTTTTGGCAGGTGTAGATGTTGATATGCAAGGAGTGAGCCTCAAAATGGATGACTTTTGTTTTCTTTTAAAGTTGTGTTAAGTATTTGAACAATTTTTAAAAAAACAATTGATCACAAAAAATAAAAAAAACTAACAAGCTGCCTATGTTGCTAGACTAAGCAGACTGGTGGACATCGCAGAGTTCCTGAATTCATTGCAGAAGACCCTTTGACACATTTTAGAATAGTAAAGATACACTATGTTTCAGATAATGTTTATTGTAAATGAATGTAAGAGTTTTAGTAGTGGAAAGTAAAATACTGGGGGAAATTACACAATAGGGAGTCTGAAACTTGAAAGTACTTGATTTGAGAAAGATTTGTAAATGTTGTGGACTTATCATATAATTAAGAAAGTTACAAAGATGTTTTGTTACATAACAGTACAGATCAAGTCCATGTAAGACCATGTCTGGAATGCTGGGTCCAGATCTGGTCTCCATACCACAGTAAGAATAGTTTAGTTCTAGAGGAGATCGGAGAATATATATTGGAATTAATTCTGAACTGTTTGAGTTCTAAAATCATTGAGAAAAATAAAACTTCATTTTTAACTTTCTCATATATGAACCATAGGGAAAGTATTGTAATCATCCAAAGACTCGATGTTGAGATTTTGACGAATCTCAAGGTTTTAGACCTCTCTGAGTCCGATTTAGTTTCTCGTAGGGTAAGTATTGTAATCGTACAAAAATTTGATTTCGAGATTTTGATGAATCTTAACGTTTTAGACCCCCCTGAGTCTGAAAATACCATTTTTGGAATTATGTCCGTGTGTGTGTCTGTGTATGTAAACACGATAACTTGACTATGCTTTCACTTAGGTCAACCAATTTTGCATATAAGTATTAGGTATAAAACGTAGATTTCTATCAACTTTTGGGCTATTTCTCTTAACCAGAAATGGTACTTTACCTTTTATTATTTTAGCAGACAAAAATGAAAAGTGACATTATAGAAGTTTTTAAAAGTATGAAAGGAGTAAGCAGGCTAAATGCCATGTGTCACTTTAAAATGAGTTCTAATTAACCGTTAGTTCTTCAACAAGAACACCAGGGTCAGAGATGGAAGTTAACCAAAGCTAAAAGTCACACAAATGTTAGAAATCATCTCTTCACACAAAGAGCCACAGGTAGACAGAACAGGACACAGAGCAGTGTAGTAGATGTTAAAATCTTGAGGACCCTGAAATATTGACTTGGCAGTATTTTGGACAAGTTAGGTGAAGGGACTGATGAGCCAGGTTAGCCTGAACAGCATACTCCAGCTAGATCTGTTAGTAATAAAAGCATTTTTTAAAAATCGGTTGCTACCTTTTCTGCTTTAAGAGTAGATATGACATTCATCTTTCTTTATTTGATTGAAAGTCTTTTGTATTTTTATGAGGTGTCACCTTCTATGTGTGCCTCGGTGATCTGTAGTGATGCTCACAGACATGAGCTCCTGATACGCTAACAGGTCTAAGTAATGACCAGATGGTGTAAAAGGTCTTACTTGCGTGAAGTTTGTAACTAAATCTAAGCTTAACTTGTTTGAAACCAACATACCAGGAAGTGCTCCTGGACTAGGCCTGTGATGGAGACATTTGCATTTGGTAAATTTACACAAAATACTTTACTCAAATTGCAAATATGGAGAAAGTCATATGCTGGTCACATCAGAGTTTTCAGATAAGTGTCCATACTTTTTGGGCCATTTCTTTAGGTGGGATGTGCATACATTAACAATGAATCAATTTCAAAACAGGTAATTTACCACATAATATAATAGTAATGCAATTGTATTTACAACCTGTAAAGTCACTTCTTTTGGAGTGCTTTAGGTTTTGGACTTCTTTTGACAATCAGACAAAGACGAGGACTGGAGGTAGTCTGGTAGCCTTCATCTTTTCAATTCAATGAATGAGGCTGGCCTAGATAATACGCACCCCTGTTCATATACAAAATTAGCATTAGACTCTTAGTACTCATACCAAATTAAATGTGATCAGGGTGGTCTTTTAAAACAAAGAAGCAGAAATTCAAGGAAATCTACTGAATGTTTGCTTTCTTGTTTACCATTAATAAATCCTTTCCCTTGGGATTAATAAAGTATCTATCTATCTATCTATCTATCTATCTATCTATCTATCTATCTATCTATCTATCTATCTATCTAAATGAATCAAAATTGACAGAAGAATATAGGAAAAATCTTTAACATAAAACCTAGAAGTAAGAAAACATTAAGCAAAGCTGATCCGTCCCTTCTCTTATTCATAACCTCTAACTAGACCCCTGGATTAGATAAAGACTATCAGTAACCAGCAACATTTTTCATTTGTGATTTTCACACCTGCAATTTATGAAAGATGAAATGATAAATATGTTGAAAACATAACAGCCCATGCAACTAACAAAACACTGCATTAATGTTTAATTGGAGCTGATTCACAGTAACATAAAGTGTTTAGAGATGAGAAGGCAATTACAGTACTTTGTTCGTAGCATTGTATTAAAACTATTTGATCTCTTTTGCCATCTGCTGATATTAAAATATGGAATTGTAGGTCATATGTCCTTAATACTTATGGCAAATGTACTGTTTTAACTGTTTATTTCATCCACGTCAGGTATTGAACATCTGTTCACTGGCATTTACTGCATAGGCACACCATAAAGGGCCTGGATCCACTTGTTGAAGTGCAGGTTCACCCAACCAAAAACCACAATTTATTATGAGTTGATAAAAACTTATAACAAACATTTCATTTTACTTACAAAACAGTGCCAATGAAATGCATTTCACACTCAGCAGCATTCAAAATATATATAAAAGAGTTACTGTGGATAAAAAAAATGATCAGAGATATGGAATGATCTTATCTAATGCGCTACGGTGGCTGTTTGTTTGTCAGTCCAGGATTTTAAATCACCTGTAGCTCACAAACTGTTTGACCTACTGACCTGAAATCTGGTACACATATACTACGTGACGTCTACTATCCGCTTTCAGGGTGATGATTGATATATAAGGTCAAAGGTCAACCCAGGAAGGTCAAAAATCAAGTAATCTGTAGCCTGAAGTTTGGTACGCTGAAACTCTGCACTACAGCTTTATATTATATAATATTAATATTATACTCTTGGCAGCGGGCAGCAGGGCGGCTGTGCAGCGCATGCGTATTCATCCCTACAGCCACTTTCGCTGTCACTTCCCCTACCTCTTCATATCTTAAATCATTCTTGAGGCAGATTGAAGACTTAAGTGGCAACTTAGGTGAAAAATTAAAGAAAACGCACTAAGTAATTGCAACACAAAAACTGACTTAATCAGTTTTAACGTGAAAAGATGCCGACAAAAGAAGAGAAGAAGTGAACCGCTAGGGTGGAGAAAGGAAGAGCTGCTCAGGAAGCAGCAAGCGCATCAAACTCTGAGCAAACGAATGCTAAACATACAGAGAAAGAGGATGAGAACTAGGAAGAGCGCACTCAGCATTTACGACAGGCTGACGCAGAGTGAAAGTGAATTGCTCGAGCAACTGAGAGCAAAGAGTAGACCACACAATGAAGACAGGCTGACACTGAGTTAAAGAGAATCACAAGAGCAAATGAAACTGAAGAAGAGGGTAGTCGACGTTGGCAGTAAGTGGTCAAACGTGTCAGAATCGCAAAGGCAAATGAGACAGAACAAAACTCCATCCGGTTCTCAGTCAAGTGTATTCACCGCATGTTATCGTGCAGTGCACTGTTACTGGTGTAATAATAATAGTAATAATTGGTTTTATTTAAAGGGCACCTTATAAAAAAGTCAAAAAAATATCTCAAAGCAAAGACTCAATTAAATTAATAAATACTAAAAGAAACAAACAATAAATAAAAAGAAAACAATACAATGAAAAATAACAACATACAATTAAAATAACATGATGTATATATGATCACGAAAGTACTAAACTGTACAATCAAGGGACAAAGTCGAGGGGAGCAGGTAAGTTTGAAAAGATAAGTTCGAAGTCTGGATTTGAAGATGCAAAGTGAATCGATGCTGCGGACATCTTGAGGAAGGGAGTTCCAAAAACGAGGAGTGACAAAGCTAAAGGATCTGAACCCCATGGTAGATAAACGAGCAGAGGGCCCAGCCAAGAGATTTAAATAAGAAGATTTAAGAGTGCAAGCAGGTGTATAAATATAGAGCAGATCCGAAAGATATG
Source organism: Polypterus senegalus (assembly GCF_016835505.1). Taxonomy (NCBI): domain Eukaryota; kingdom Metazoa; phylum Chordata; class Cladistia; order Polypteriformes; family Polypteridae; genus Polypterus; species Polypterus senegalus. The sequence continues at coordinate 24,890,998 of NC_053159.1, forward strand.
AAGGCTATGAAGAACTTTGAATGTACTGTAACTGTGCATTGTGTTATGTATGTTCAAAAGATGGAAAGTTTCCATATTGTGCACTATGACAGGAGATATACGGCATACAGCTTTAAAGATGTCAAAATAGAGGTCTCCATGTACTTTTTGGGGAAGCTTATCTCTCAAATATTATCAAGTATTTCTTAAGTTATGAAAAGAATTCTTTTTAGTCCCTGTTTGAAGATGCTATCATTTTCAAATAGAACACGTCCTCCAGAGAAAAAAATGTGATATACTATTTTTTTTGTTTTTACAAATGTCTGTATGCTGTTATGTCTTTGACCAGCTGCTGGTTCTTTGAAATTCTTTAAATTATGGCCAAGCAGAAATAACACTGTATACTGCATTGTACCCCATTGTGTAGTTGGTACACTAATAAAAGTGACCATTTTACAAACAGGTCATCTAGAAGACTCCTTTTTTAATTTGTCTTCTTGTCTTGAACACATAGGCTTTGCTGCAGTCTCATAGTCTCACAGTAACTGGAAAATATCTTCAGGTTAGAGGCTCAAAACAAGACGTTTTCAGAACAACCAGTACTTTTTTCATTTCTGTTTCTTGATTCTACATTTCTACTGATTGATAGCAGACTTACAAATAACTAAACTGATTAATGTGTTACACTGAAAAAAAATAAAGCCTGTCAGGTCAGGTCGGGGAGCATGCACTGGTACAGAACGTTGCCTCACCCACCACATGACAAAACAGCTCGAGTTCCAAGTTGGCAACCCCCGAGGCAGACATGCGGTCCAGTCCCACCATCTGGAAATGACCCTCTATCTGCCACAGCCAGGTGCTATGTGGGCGCCCTCTTGGCCTGGTCCAGCTGTTTGAGTCCTCAACGGTGAGGATCCTGTGAGCCAGATCTCACATGGAAGATCTGATGCTCCGTCACGATGCAGGTAATGTACCTCAATTGGGACTCCGTGAGCAACTGCTCATTTGACACAAAGTGATACCCAAGGATTGGATAGCGTCCATGTCTCACAACCATATAGCAAGACAGGAAGCTCCAGGACTCCAATGACTTGGGCTTTCATACTTATGTAGAGATATTGGGGGCACCATACACTCTTTTCATTATCCCGCCATGCTCTCCCAATCCATCTACTGACTTCATAGAAAGAGTCACCAGAGCCATGCATGTGTACCGCCAAGGTAAGTAAACCTCTCCACGAGGTCGACACTCTCTCTACAGACAGACACACTGCTGATGGCTGTGCCTAAGAGGTCTTTAAAGGCCTGGATGTTAGTTTTTATCAGGACACTCGCAAGCCCAGACATTCGGACTTCTCACTTAGTCTCTTGACAGAATTTTGCTTATAGATAGATAGATAGATAGATAGATAGATAGATAGATAGATAGATAGATAGATAGATAGATAGATAGATAGATAGATACTTTATTAATCCCAAGGGGAAATTCACATAATCCAGCAGCAGTATACTGATACAAAGAAACAATATTAAATTAAATAGTAATAAAAATGAAAAAAAATTAAAATAAAATTAATGTTCGCATTTACTCCCCCGGGTGGAATTGAAGAGTCGCATAGTGTGGGGGAGGAATGATCTCCTCAGTCTGTCAGTGGAGCAGGACGGTGACAAAAGTCTGTCACTGAAGCTACTCCTCTGCCTGGAGATGATCCTGTTCAGTGGATGCAGTGGATTATTCATGATTGACAGGAGTTTGCTTAGCGCCCATCGCTCTGCCACAGATGTTAAACTGCCCAACTTTAATCCTACAATGGAGCCTGCCTTCTTAACAAGTTTGTCCTGGCGTGAGGCGTCTTTCATCTTTATGCTGCCACCCTAGCACACCACTGCGTAGAAGAGGGCACTCGCCACAACTATCTGGTAGAACATCTGCAGCATCTTCCTGCAGATGTTGAAGGATGCCAACCTTCTCAGAAAGTATAGTCTGCTCTGACCTTTCTTACATAGAGCATCAGTATTGGCAGTCCATATCAATTTGTCATCCAGCTGATCTCCCAGATATTTAAAGGTCTGCACCCTCTGCACACAGTCACCTCTGATGATCACAGGGTCCATGAGGGGCCTAGGCCTCCTAAAATCCACCACCAGCTCCTTGGTCTTGCTGGTGTTAAGGTGTAAGTGGTTTGAGTCGCACCATTTAACAAAGTCTTTGATTAACTTTCTGTACTCCTCCTGCCCACACCTGATGCAGCCCACAATAGCAGTGTCATCAGCGAACTTTTGCACGTGGCAGGACTCCGAGTCATATTGGAAGTCTGATGTATATAGATTGAACAGGACCGGAGAAAGTACAGTCCCCTGCGGCGCCCCTGTATTGCTGCACACAATGTGTAACACAATTATAGCTTAATCTAGAAAAAAAAAGAACTATGGACTGGAATCTCCTTCATTATTAAAGTGCCTTTTTTGTTTCAAATCACTTGAGATCTGATGATCACATTAACAAACACACCGTGAGATGATCTAGCACAACTCCTGTCCTATCAAAAGTGATTTAAGTGCCTATCAAACCAACTGAATATCAGTACATAGGAAGGTGAATATATCTTCGATTTTATTCGCAGTGCTGTGCACTTTAAAAATGCTCCTCAACACTGTATAGCTATTTTTCAGACCAACTGTTAAATCTGATTTACCGACTGTAGAAATCTGGGTCAAGTGGAAGGTGTATCCCTAAGGCTTTTACTTGTTGCCGGAGGGAAAATTCCCCTCTCCAGTTTGGGCACAGTTGGCTGTCGGAATATTCTGCACTTAAAAAATTGAATATTCTAGGGTTATACAATAGAAAACAGAATATTATTGTTGCACCTTACAAGATGAAAAGTTCTCTAACATATTTTATGCAAAAAACGAAAAATGATTTTTTTTTTTTTTTTTTAATTTTTATTTATTCATTTTATTACAATCAATACATAGCAATCAAGTTTTTACAAAAAAAAGAATTATGTTAAGAACAGAGAAAAAAAAAATGATTTTAAATTTGAATAAAGTTGCAAAAAACTTTGGTGCAAATAAACAAGTGGATTGGAGAATGTGTTCCGTTATGTTGCATGTTATCATAGCAAGGATATCTTTTTGTCAGCGGTTTTGCTATTTTGTATACACTGTGGCACGCGGCTAAGGGTGGTACCCAGCCGGGACGCCCAGGAGGACCACAAGGGGGCGACCGCCCTGGTGGCTTTGGGGACCACGGGTACAGAACTTTGAAGCTCAGCCCTGTAGGGGCCCGTGGTCACCACCAGGGGGCGCCTCGATGCCTACAGAGCCCTGGACCTCAGCCCTTCACACCCGGAAGTGCTGGGGGGAAGAGGATCAGGGACACCCAGAGTGCTTAGAGATGTAGAGCCAGTACTTCCGCCACACTGGGGAGTGCCAGTGGAAGATTGCCAGGTGGCACCTGGAGCACATTCGGATGTGTATAATTCAATGGCTGGAGTCGGGTGGAAGAGGACAGAGCTCGGAGGAGAGGAGTGAATGCGGACCAGAAGAGGAATTATGTAAGGGCCTGGACTTTGGTGTGATTGGTGCTGCGGCACTGGGATGTGTGTGTGTCACTGTTGTAAATATTAGTGTAAATAAATGTGTGTGGTGCTATAAGATCATGTCTACCTGTCTGTGTCCGGGCTGTTCCCCACAACACTATTAAGTGCTTTCTGATATTGTTATGATGTGTACAAGGCTGGCAAGAAGGTGTCAAGTGCAAAGTGACTACTAAAATGGCAACATTTTAAAACAATTTCCACATTGTCATGGAGAGAACCTGGAACACCAATGTTGAAAGTCAGGACACTAAAGAATGTTCTGGAACTGACAGAGAGAGTGTGGCGGCCCTAATAGAAACATGCAGTGTTCTTCCGAGATGCCTGACCTCCCCTTCCACCCTCTTAGCAAAGAATAAAGCCAAAGATAAATCCTCCCGGGCTGGCAGCTGGGAAAGCTGTTCCAGGTTGTCCATTCATGGGTGAGGCACGAGAAAAACTTTCTAACAGTTAACTGCTAGGGACCTTTACTGGAATAAACAGCTGAAGCAAAAAAAAAAAAAAGCGCTAACGTGTTCAGTAGGAAAAGCAGGGAACAGATAAGGCAGCAGAGACGTTTTAAGGAAGTTCTTACAGGAGTCAGCCAAAAAATAATGTAGGCTGTTTGACAGAGTTTATATACAGCAATCGTCACTAATCCTGCTCCACATTATAAGGTTAACCCAGATTCGAAACCATAAAATAAACTGCAAGTCAAAAGCAGTAATTATTTTCCCAAGTCTTTAAGAAGTCTTTCATTTGATTAAATCAAAGTTCGGAGACTGTGCAGTGTGGGCCACCATCTTTTATGACATAATAGCACCATGACCATGTGCTCATGACCATTACGTTGGCTGGCAACATGCCACCTCTGCAGTCATAAAATGGTAGCCTCATGACATTTTTTACAAAAAAAAAAAAAAGCTGGCACTGTGGGCATTAGAAAAAAAGTCAACACAAAATTTAAAATAATAACAGATTAGAGCAAAATACCAACTTTAAAATTAAAAAACGAATACATTTCTGACAGCTGTTTTAGAGGTCTGGCCCTCTACTGGGGGGACATCTGACATCACAGGCCTGTAGCAAAGGCGGCCACTTCTTGATATTAACCCTTGAGAGAAGAATGGCTGAGTGAAAATCAGGAGGAGACTTTGGAGCAAATGTATGTTGTTAGAGGGTTTTGGAAAAGTGAGAGAGTTGAGGAGTGCTTTGGTATGCCACGTGTGAAATGGACACTCTTCTCCTTCATTGCATTATTGCTAGGAACTCTCAGCACCTTTCGTATTCTTTGAATCCTTGAATTTGTTTTTTTTTTTGGACTTTGAGTTATACTGATTTTAGTTTCAGTTTTGTTTTATGAATTGGCTTCATTTGAGACTTGCAATTATGGTTTAACAGTTATATTTTTGTGTCATTACAATACCGTTATTTGTTTCTGTTGCTAAGACGTGACTAGTGAAGTTACAAAAGAACACTGATAGACAGAGCAAACATTTAATACAGTCATCCTGATAAAGTATTACAATAATCATTCGTTCTTTGTTATCTTAAGCTTTAAATGTGAAACAGATACATCTTTCTGCTTGTGTTTGTCTGGTACGTACATTTCAGTTTTTCTCTTTCCTTTTTTCAGGCCAGTCATATTGTGTTTGCCCTTCAGGAAATAGTTTGTTTTAGGAAGTCACTCATGATTTCCCACTGAAAACAGCAAAGGCCTTTGTAACATCAATCGTTTTAAATAAAGTATATCAGTGCTTTGGGTATGTTTCTTTTTTGCTGTTTTTTAACATTTGAACTCTTAGTCGCTTGGTGAAAGCATGTTTCGGGTATATACTGTAGATAAACATTAATATTTTCTTTTCATGAACACTTCTTACAGAAGCACATGCAGGATTAATTGGTCTCTGAATGACTTACATATGTCAATGGCTGAGATTAAAGATGACGCTTCAGATATGTGGTGGAAGGTCTTGTGGCCTAATGAGAACAAAGAGGACTTTTTTTGGCCTATACTGTATGTTGCATATGTTTGGCAAATTGAACGCTTCACACCATACTTGTCTTCCGCACCATTGCTTTTTATCAGAAGGAACAGGAAATCTTGCCAAGACTGACAGAAATATGAATAGAACATCATACTGAGAAACACGGCACTCTTTCAGCACACTGAATCTACTGTGAAGGATTCTCCATTTTGATGTGATAAGTTAACAAATGGTGTTTCAATAGACTACTGACCCAACGGGGATAAATTCTTAAAAATAATGACTTCATACTTTTAAATATTTTGTTTTCTACATTGTATTCTTTTTCAAGGACTGCAAAAATAAGATTTTTGGTTTATAATGTAACATTCTCAAAGCTACTTAATGCAGTTCAAGGTTGCTGGAGCCTGTTACACCATCAATTAATACGACTAGGATTTGGAAAACTTTAACAATTTTTTAAAGCAAAATAAATTTCTTCAACTGAAAAGTTTTTTGGCGCTTTTAAACTTCAGGGATCTTGAATCTATTCTTGTTTTCATGCTAATGCTTCTTTTTACTTTCTCGTATACAAAGTATAGCGAAAAGTATTGTAATCGCCCAAAGATTAGATTTCGAGATTTTGACAAATGTCATCGTTTTAGACTTCCCTGACTCTCTCGTATACAAAGTATAGGGAAAGTATTGGAATCCTCGTCTCGACATTTTAGACCTCCCTGAGTCCGAAAATACCATTTTTTAAAATTATGTCTGTGTGTGTGTCTGTCCAAAGACTCGATGACCAGATTTTGGTGAATCTCAACGTTTTAGACATCCCTGAGTCCAATTTGATTTCTCGTAGGGAAAGCATTGAATCGTCCAAAAATTCGATTTCGAGATTTTGATGAAACTCAATGTTTTAGACCTCCTTGAGTTTGAAAATACCATTTTTGGAATTACAGTATGTCCGTGTGTGTGTGTGTGTGTGTAAACATGATAACTTGAGAAGGCTTTCACTTAGGTCAACTAAATTTTGCATACAAGTATTAGGTACAGATTTCCATCAACTTTTGGGCTATTTCCGCTAATCGGAAGAGGTACTTTACCTTTTACTCATGCAGCTGCAGAGTCCAATTTATTCAACTTTACTTTTATAATAATTGTTGATAAAATTATTAATTTGATTTGGTTAGTTGTTGATGGTTCTTTAATGTACATAATATAAAAATAAAATAATTGTCTTGCGGTTTACTCTTTAAATATTATTAAATAAATAAAAAAGTAAACCGAGTGAGAGGGTCAGAAACCAGAAGGTGTTTAGAAAAACAAAAGCAAAAATGAAAAACTAAAGCTATAGTTGAGAAGTACAAGTTAAAGGAAAGTACTTTAGTGACAATCCACAAACTTGGACGACCAGGACGTGCACAGCAATGACCTTTACGCCGTCAAGATAATGATGCCACACACCACGCAGTCTCAATTCTCCAGTTTACCAGCAGGTTGGAAACCAGAAAAATACAAAAACCACACATAATAGCGGCACAAACCAAATAATTCTGCAAAAGAACATATTTTGTTTTTTAAATAAATGTAACCATTGACTTCTTTGACCTCTAAAACACCCAAAATTACACCTTGGTGCATTTGTAAGACCAAGGAATTAAGAGTAAAAATTTAAAAAACACAAATCATGACAGCAAACCTCACACGGGCAGTGACTGGGCATGGGATTTAAACTTAAAGTCAAGATTTAGGATCCATGAGCCAGGAGCACAAATCACTGCAATATCATGCCATCCTAAAAATGTAGCCCACAAATAATGTTTAAAATTCTAAAATAGTTAGATTTTAAATTACAAAACAGTATCAGGAGTGATCATTTTAAAAAGAAATTTAAGACACAAATGCAATTCCCCCTCTTTAAACGAACAGAGTGGTTTTAAAAACCATTCCCTGAAATGCTGCCATTGACACAGCTTAAATTAACTTACCATATATACTCGAGTATAAGCCGCCCGAATATAAGCCGAGGTACCTAATTTTACCTACAAAAACTGGAAAAACGTATTGACTCGAGTATAAGCCTAGGGTGGGAAATGCAGCAGTTACTGGTAAGTTTCAATAATCAGAATAAATACCAATAAAATTACTGTACATTAATTGAGGCATCAGCTCATTAATTGAGCACACAGCCTGGAATGAGTCTCACAGAGGCTGCACAGCACCACACAGAGCACGCAGCAGTTCTTCTACCGCCCGCAGACCAAACCAGGTACAGGTACACTCCAGCCTTCTGTTTTGGTTGGCAGAGGCAGCGGGATCTGACTCGAATATAAGTCGAGGGTGACATTTTTTAGAACATTTTGGGTGCTGAAAAACTCGGCTTATATTCGAGTATATACGGTACTAGGCTCTGCAATTTAGTTTGACTGATCATATAATTTTTTTATCAATAAACTGGAAGGAATGCATACATGCTTTTTATGAATTGTTTTGTGAAAGCATAGAGAGATTTGTGTATGGTGAACTTGGACAAAACTGGGTGGGTAAGACCAGATATTTCAATTGTGTTTTATTACTTTTTTATTTGCAGCAAGCAAACTGAATGTAAATACAGACGCAGAAGCACACAGTCTACTAGTAAACTGATTAACTATCCTAATGCCATTAGACAATGACACAAAACTTTAACAAAGCTTAAGTATTTACCTCATAGATTTGTTGAAAACACATTATGTACAATAAAACGTAATTAATTTCAAGAAATGCCGCAACCCATCTCATTTTATGAAAATTCATCGAGTGTAAACAAAGTACACGACAATAAGCTTTTTTCTAAGACCATACTATTACAGTCTTTATAATTTACATTTCTCCACCAACCGACTAAGAGATTTTAGCTACTGTTATTCATGAACTTGGTTCTGAAGCACAGCTAGACGCTCAGGACGCAGCCCAATTTATCTTGGCAAACTGTAATCTCTACACACTAAATGACTAACACTAAACTTTATACATTTTGTTAATGTACACAAACCTGAAACAATGCCGTCTTGGTGGGTGATGATCTCTTCAAATCATCACTAGGTTGCAGAAATTTATGCCACCTATTTGATCCAGCTAAAAAGATGTAAGTCAGAAGCTTGTCTACTAAAGAGACTGACAACACTTCAGGACTGATCTCATCACACCAACAGGGATGTCATTGCTGAGAAAAAAAAATATTGATGAGCAGAGTTATAGATTTCATAACAATTACTTTATTCTTAAGTAAAAAATGCATTTTAACAAAGCATAGATTATTCTATCTGCCCAACTTTTAGACCCCATGTTAAATGTGTTAAGTCAAGAAAAGCTCACAGCAAAGGGGAATCGGTTGAGATAAAACATGAGCAGGCCCAACTGGTTAGGGCAACCTTTTCATAAGCTGTTTCAATGGTCAATTGACACTAAAATAGCCACTGACCTATGGGAAACTTATGATTTACACAGTGACCAAGAACAATAGACCAACAAAAGGAATCATCAACATGCATTTGCTCTAACATCAGTGCCAGTGAGAAGATTCCATTAAAACATCTTCCCCCAGAGACTGCAAATAGTAAGGAGACTTTAGGACGCTCTGTTAGTAGTGCTGGCCAACATTTTTAAATAATTGGACCAAGTTCAAAATGTAGGACATTTTATCAGTGTGTTCAATACTATTAGCTGAAAAGTTGATGGAAACTGATCTAAATTACAAAATAATGTTAAGCTATTATAACAATCTTGTGCATTACAGCCAGCAAATAAGACATAACTGTGCTTTGTTATCCTTAACAATGAGCCCTGGTGCCCGTCAAGGCTGTGTTTTCTATCTTTCCACTATTTTACATTTTATACACAAATACGTACCGAGATTCATCTCTGACTCACATTATCTTTATATACAGTATGCTAATGATAAGGCACCTGTGAGGTTTATTAAATCCAATTCTTCATCCCATCAACTTTAACTAAATAGTGCATTTAATATTTTCTTAAGATAATTATTGAGAAAATTTAAAACATCATTAACTTGTGCAAGAAAAAAAAAAATTACAGTAGTCCTTCCTATTAAGAGAACTAGCAAATGCATGAAAGAGTCAAACCCTGCTTACTGTATATCTGATACCCTTCTGTGGAATAAAGGGGTTCGTACGGCTCCCCAAACCCGAACACAGACAGGCTCAGAGACACACACGTGCAAAATAACACTTTTTATTTCTTCCAGGGGCAGCTCTATTTCCCACTCCCCATTTCAAAGCACAATACACAGCTTGTAAGCACAACACTATTGCTCAGTCCCTTTGTTTCTCTCTTTCTTCTTCCTTTTTCTCTTTTTCTCTCTTTCTTTTTTCCTTTCTCCTCTGCAACCTCCACTCCTCTCCACACAAGCTTCGTCTCCCTCCTCCCAACTCTGGCTCTTCGAATAGAGTGAGGCGACCTCCTTTATGGTGCCCCCGGACGTACCCCAGGTGCTCTGGGATCCTCTTCTGGCAGCACTTCCGGGTGTGGTGGAAGTGTTGGAGTCCAGGGCTCCAGAACTGTCCAGGCGCCCCCTGGCGGAGACCATGGGCAAGACCAGAATTGAGCTTTCAAGCTCCCAGCCCGTGGCCCCAGTGCAATCTGGGGGTTTGGGGTTGCCCTCTCGTGCTCCAGGGGAGGTATTGCCATGAACATGTCCTCACCCCTGGTCCTTCCATCACATAGGCATCCCGGCCTTCATAAACAGTATATTTGACATCTATTAATCCAGGAAGATGATCAAATGGGATTATTTGATTACATTTTGACTTTGGTTACAAAATTTTACGCAATGGTTTATATTTTTTTTTTTCTTTTGTGACCAAATTATTTGAACAGCATCATCATTTCCTGACTTGGATTAAGGAATTTCAAGGTTTTTTTAATGGAAAGTGGAAGATGCTAAAGTTAACTGCTGTTACATAAAGTACGAGGGACGTTCACAGAGTTCCTACAATTTTAGATTTTCATTGGAAACGGTGAAGGTGGGAGGAGTAGTCATTGGTCGTGTCTGAGAGTGTCATGTGACTGGCTCTGTCTGGCAAGTCAGCTGCCCTTGAAGTTTAGTATAAGAGTTGTCACCCTGTGGTGAAGATGGCTGCGCAACTTATAAACTGCAAAGACGAACAGTGCTCTGCCATACACTATTCTGGGCAGAAGGTGTGCCAGGAGCACAAATTCATCTCCGCATGTGTGATCAGCATGGGGATAAAGTTCTCTCTTGTAGAGTCGTCTGTGACTGCATTGAAATGTTTGAAAATGGCCGTACTAGTGTGACCGATGTAGAGCGCTCCGGAAGTCCAGCTACAGCCATGACCACGAGGAATGAAGAAAGAACCCTGGAACTGATTCGAGAAAACAGAATAACTTTTTGCTGATGGCATTAAAACATTGGTATGATGCTAGAAAAGTGATGTCATTTATTTCTGAATTAACATAAGTGTGGAAACTTTTTGAATGTCCCTCATATTACTTACTGTTTTTAGATTTACAGTAAACACAACTATGAGTAGTAGAAAGTGTAATAAGGTGAATAACATCTCAGGGATATTTTACAGACTGATTTACTGCCTATTATTTCCAAGCAAAATATATTTGTTAAGATCCTAATAATTTTTCATGATAAAAATGGTTTGTTTAACATGTTTCTTCAAGATAGATAGATAGATAGATAGATAGATAGATAGATAGAAATTAAAATGTCACATATTTCCCTACATCACTACGCCAGCACCCAAACTTGTGTGCATGTTGCATAAATTTACGGATGGAGCGCAGACAGGAAAATTAAATATCCCAATTCAAACTGAGGAAGCTTTTCCATAACGTTATAACGGTATAAACCCAGACTGAGAGATAACAGTTTAACATCCAAATTAGCACCTAACCCCTTCCCTACTCACTGAGCTGAAGAGGGGCCTCCCCTGTGGAATGGCTTCAGACAATCCTAATTACATACAGACCCACCTTTCAATCTATGTGGATCAGTGATCTTCGACCTGTGACCAAATCAGAGCAAAAACTCGCGTCTCTAAGGTTTCTGCATTGGCCTTGAGTCACAACCTCTATAATAAAGGACATTACTGAATACCCAGCCTGGCATTATAATGCCTACCTGAATTTGTGGTGGTATTAACCTCTGTTAGCCAGGGAATTTTGAACAAGACTTTGTTTTTAATTAATTCTTGCATCTCCATCTTACATTTAAATGTTCTTTTTTTCAGTCTTATTTTTGCTATTATAATGCGTCTGAAATAGGCAACCACCTTGCTGAGACAATTTTAAGGTTGCCTAAAAATTGAAACCAAACATCAATACTCTATCTTTAATGATTTATTTTTAATTTACACAGTAACACCTTGTAAGGCCTGACAGTCAACTACCGCTGTCCCTGAATACCTATAATATATACAGTAAAAGTGTGATAAGACATCTTGATTATCAGGGTACTAAAAGTGAACTGAAACCGAGTGTGTGGAATTCATTCCCTTCATGGAGATTATCTCCCTTTGGTTATTTCATTAGGTATCTTCTTATGTACTTCAAAGAGCTCCAAAAACACCCTAAAGCCAGTATCCTCTGTCTGGGATTGATATGTTGCTGCCTGAAAGGGACAGCAGCTACATGGGCACACCTGGCATGGGAACACCTGGCATAAATCCCTTTCTCAGACATTTACATTTAACAAATTTAAAATGCACTACTCTAGAAGAGACACTTTGAAGAATTACTTCAAGGTGCTTTGATCTTCACCCATGAGCACACAACTGCCAGCCTAGAAGATAATTTGGCATATACCAAGTATTGTGATACAAGGCTAGAAAACAAGCTAAATGAAAAAGGAAGATTTGCTGAACTGTAGAGAAGTTTATTTCTGCTTTTTACCACTCTTGTCTTACAGGTGGCACTGCACTCTTAGGAGCACTTGACATGACAAGAAGCTCATAGAAGATAATTATTAGTGTCCATCCATCCATCCATTATCCAACCCGCTATATCCTAACTACAGGGTCACAGGGGTCTGCTGGGGCCAATCCCAGCCAACACAGGGCGCAAGGCAGGAAACAAACCCTAGGCATCGCGCCAGCCCACTGCAGTAATTATTAGTGTCCTGCAGTATAATTTTGTTAGTAACATTTTCCACAATCTGGGCCCCTAACCCACCAACATCAAACTCAAGGCAGGAGGCACCCCTATACTTGTCTACTCGTGCACACAAGTTTGACAATTAAACACAAACAAAATGGCGCCCTGCTTTGGATGAGTTGTAGAATCGAGGTCCTGACTCTCTGTGGTCATAAAAGGTCCCTTCGTAAAGAGCAGGGTGTATCCCGATGTCCTGGCTAAACTGCCCACCGCAACCTGGTCTTTCTAGTCTCCTAATCAATCTCTGTCTCTAATTGGCTGTCTCTCTCACTACTTCACCACCTAACAGCTAATTTGTGGTGAGCATACTGGTACAAAAATGGGTGCCATCACATCATCCAGGTGTATACCACACATTAGTGGTGGCTGAAGTGGCTCCCCACTCACTAATATTGTAATCGATTCAGTTAGCCAATAAAAGGTGTCATTTTGCTTGACATCTCACTACATCCACAATGGCTAACACAGTGCAACACCCTAGTGCCTACTAGACCTACACTAAAGACAATACTGAACTTATATTGTGTGTTACCGACAAGGCCCAGAAACCCTCAAATGAACAACTGTACAAATACCAAGAGAAGCGCCGACAGTAACAGTGGACGCAAGTGCTTTGGTGGGTGCCAGCTGAGATCTGCTCATGGCCTGCTGTGGTCATTGTCTGTGTGGAGTCTGCATGTTCTACCTGTGTTTCCGTGGATGTTTTGGGTATGCTGGGTTCTTTTCACATGTAAATCAGGACTGTTTTACCAATCTGAAGTGGCTCTCGAGAGAGAGAGTGAATGTGTGACTGTACCATGCATTGGGCTGGCTTTATGCCCAGGCTTAGCTCCATCCCTACTTAATGCTGTTGAGATCGGCTTTTGTTTCCTGTCATGCTGTAAGTTCATGAAAAAGAAGAATAGACGCAAAGTCTGTTGTTAGTCATTAGCACTAAAACATAAGTAATATGGTACTTATAATTTGTTACTAACCCTCACCTATTCTGTTTCTCTTCTTGTTACTCAAATGTGGCACTTGGTGGCACTGCCCACCTGCCCAGTTGTTTTGCCTGCCTAAGATAAAGTCATCCCTGATGGAGGATCACAGGAATTGTGGGGTAGAGGGGTCCTTTCATTGGATTGGCTGGCCCAGCACTGTCCCAGCTGTGGAATGGCCAATAGGGGGAGGCAGCTTGATGGCTGAGGTCTCCAGGACTCTGAACAAATCCAAATCATATTATGGGATATCATCTACTGTTAAATTCTACCCAGTACATGTAATACTTTTATTTTACTATTATACTTTATTGAGGATTTGTTCTGTTCTGTGTATTGTACTGTATTGTATTGTATTGACTCCCTTCTTTTTGACACCCATTGCACGCCCAACCTACCTGGAAAAGGGTCTCTCTTTTTGGGAGTTTTTCCTTGTCTTCTTAGAGAGTCGAGGCTGGGGGGCTGTCAAGAGGCAGGGCCTGTTAAAGCCCATTGCAGCACTTCTTCTGTGATTTTGGGCTATACAGAAATAAATTGTTTTGTATTGCATTGTAGTGTGTAAAGCACTTTGAGTAGTGAGAAAAGTGTCATATACAGTAAATATAAAGAATTATTATTATTATTATTATTATTATTATTATTATTATTATTATTATTACAATATGCATGCCCAAAATTGCATTTCAACACACAGATATCCAAAGCCTTGATCTAAATTAGCTGTGATGCACTCACTCTCATTATACACTTTCACATACTGTGACACCTCCATACAAATGCATATTTATAATGTTCTTGAGCATTTGAATCATATTGTATACACACACACAAATACAAATTACTCAAATACTTTAGAGCACATTTTAAATCTAAGCATATATTTTACAGTATTTATAGAGTCACTTTTTGAAAACTCTAAATACATAATAGTGGAGATAAAGTTAGTGTTTTAAACTCTTACATAACCTTCCTCAAACATGTCATACTATGCTCCTTGAGTCTCACATTCTGTACACTCATTCTCAGTATGTGCATCACATATACGTAAACGCGTACGCGCCACTCTCCTGACACTTTCAGGTGTCCTTGCTCAAAGATGCCTCTCTGCTAACTCACATGCATCCACACATATCGGTATCTTTGTGTTTATGCTTCTCAGAGTATCCCAAGTCCCCCTTTCACATGTGCTTCAGATCACCCACTATTGCAAAGTGTCATAACGGTAAAGAGTGTGGAGGTGTGTGGATGTGCAGATGAAGATGACATTCATGCTACATTCTACAACGGGCTTTAAAAAATTAAATAGTTAAAGAATGGTTGCTGAGAAAATTGAAAAAAAAGACATGGCCTGCCTTGCATGCATAGGCCCTGACACTCATGAAGTCTTGTGCTCGAGGGACTTCCATGTACTGTGCAATGTCCATTAAACTCAAAGGTCCACAAACTTTGACATCTTCTGCATTGCCCAAACCACTCTGCTGTGCATCTTTAGAGGGTTGACAGAAAAGGGAGGTTTTGAGTATGGCAAGCCAAATTATTATTTAGTGACATAAGTTGCGAAAACCTTGAACATTTTCAATCTGAATTCCACAAATGTCAGCCTACGGACTCTGCACTGATTTCAGTCACAAATTCTCTTAGATCTGAACAAATGGATTCCTTCTCCTCTCTCCTTATCCTTCTCAACCTTTCATCAGCCTTTGATATCATTAACCACTCCTTGCCTTATATCTTCCCTAATTCAGATTGCAATCAGTGGTTCTGCTTGGGACTGGTTCAAGATCTACCCCCCTGAACGTTCATTTTGTGTCTCCTGGTCTACCTCCTTTTCTTCTCTACAGAAACTTTCCACAGGATCACTGTTGGATTCGCTTCTCTTTTCTCTCTCTATGTTTGTTCCTGAGGCAATGTTACTTACAATGTGCCGAATGCCCTCTTCTATGCGGTGATCTGCTGGGGAGGCAGCATAAAGAAGAGGGACGCCTCACACCTTGACAAACTGGTGAGGAAGGCAGGCTCTATTGTATGTATAAAGCTGGACAGTTTAACATCTGTGGCAGAGCGACGGGCGCTAAGCAAACTCCTGTCAATCATGAAGAATCCACTGCATCCACTGAACAGGATCATCTCCAGACAGAGGAGAAGCTTCAGTGACAGACTGAGGAGATCGTTCCTCCCACACTATGCGACTCTTCAATTCCACCCATGGGGGGAAATGCTAACATTATGCAAAGTTATTGTCTGTTTTTACATGCATTTTTATTAATCTTTAATTTAATATTGGGTTTTTTTTTATCAATATGCTGCTGCTGGATTATGTGAATTTCCCCTCGGGATTAATAAAGTATCTATCTATCTATCTATCTATCTATCTATCTATCTATCTATCTATCTATCTATATATCTATTATATAGTGCCTTTCACATCTATCTATCTATCTATCTATCTATCTATCTATCTATCTATCTATCTATCTATCTATCTATCTATCTATCTATCTATCTATCTATCTATCTACTTCTTCTCATTGCTTCTCCTGTCACCACTATGCTGATGGTGCACAGGTCTTACTCTCATTTCCCTCTTACAACCCATATGTTTCAGGCCTGATCTCCAGCTGTCTTTCTGCCACCTCATCCTGGATGAATGATCATCACCTTAAACTTAACCTTTCGAAGTTAGATATCTCATACTTGCCTTATGATTTTCTTTCATCAGATTTGTCTCTAAGCATTGCTCTTGATGTCACAGTCACAGTCAGAAATCTTAACAGTACTCTGGACTCCTTGTTTTTATTCATCAAATATATTTATTCAGTAACCCAATCTCATCTTTTCTTTCTTAATAACATTCAGAAATTTCGACCCTACTTCACTAATTATGAAATGCAACTCATTCTGCAGGTGCTGTTTCTCCATTGGGTGGACTGTTGCAATTCCTTCAAATGCTATCCAACCTCTCCAGCTCTTCTAGAATGCAGCTGCTCCACTGGTACTCTCTGTTCCTCGTTTCACTCCTACTCCTCCTCTGCTTTGGTCACTTAACAGGCTGGTTGGTTGGTGCGAAGGTCCAATTCAAAACTCTTGTCTTGATCTACGTTTTCTTGCCTGGTTCAGCTCCTCAGTATCTCCGGCTTTTGATTTCTATTTGTGCTTTCAAGACCCCTCTGTTCTGACTCTGCTTGTCTGCTCACTGCACCTCCTCTTGCCAGATGTCCCAAAACTGAGCAATGCTTCCCCAATCTTGTTCCAAAGTTGTGGAATGATCTCCCTTTGTCTATCTGAACTGCACCCAATTTACTCATTTTTAGGTATCTTTTGAAAACACACCTTTTCATTAAATAATTCCAAACTATTCCAGAAATAGTGCAATTTTGTTGCAGATACAATTAGGGCTTTGGAGTTCAGACCCTGAGGTTGTTACCTCACATCCTGCCACTAACACAGTCACTTCACTTGCCTTTGTTTCAATTGCAAAAACAAAAGAAACTGAACCAATTATATCCAAATATGGAAGTTGTCTTAGATAAAGGCATCAGCCAAAAAAGAAAAAATAATAATAATAATAATAATATTACCACTCCCTCTTGCTAGGACTTATCTTGTTCTCTGTTGCTTTTGGTGTTTGCACCTTCTAAACATTCATATATATATACTGTATATATATTGTGGAAGACTGCCGGCTTCGTGCTCCGGTCCTCACCCCCAGGCCGCCGGGAGGAGCTCTCCCGACAGCAGGATCGTGCCCCGAGTTCCAGCAGGGCCTCATGGACTATGTAGTGTTTATACACAGCCCCGCTGGATACCTTGGGGGCCACCGGGAGTCGCTGTAGGGGGGCTCATGGGCTCTTGTGTGCCCTATAACCCGTCACGGACACGTGACAGGAAGGAACGACGTGCTCCCGGGTTGAAGAAAAGGACTGTTTTCCCTGACCCGGAAGGAATAAGGGACTTTTGACTGATTGGACAGGAACACCTTTGGGTCAGGGGCTATAAAAGGACGCTGGGCCAGTCCAGACACTGAGCTGAGCTGGGAGGTAGGAGGTTGAAGTGACTGGGCGAGGAGGAGAGAGGATTATTGTGTTTATTTAGTTTGAGCAGTGTGGAGGGTGCTTTGTGCATGTTATCAATTAATAAAGAAGTCTTGGACTTTTATCCGGTGTCTAGCGTGGTACCTGAGGGTTCGAGGGAGCACTAGCGCTCCCTACTGCCACTATATATATATATATATATATATATATATATATATATATATATATATATATATATATACACACAGTATATATATATACATACTGTATATACACATAAGATATATATACACACACATAAGATATATATATATGTATAAAATTGCTTTTTAAGGTACCTTGGATAAAGGAATCTGCTAAATTATTATTATTATTACCACTATCTCTCGCTAAGATGTATCTTGTTCTCTGTTGCTTCCTAAGATGTATCTTGTTCTCTGTTACGTTTGCTGCTTACTTATTATTATTTATTAATTTCAGATATCTTAACACATACTTAAGCTGTTCAGATCTCTGAAATCCATTCAAAGGTACTGCAAAATAAAGTCCTTTACATTTAAAGGTATCTAGAATACAAATTCTTATACCTTTAATCCATTTACAGAAATTCCGAATACATTTTATATTACTCTTAAATCTGCTTAACCTAGCTCAGGGTTGTAGGGGATTTGGAGTTGCCAGATAACCTAACCCGCATATTTTCGGGGCTCACACTCAGTGCTAATGTGCGACTGCCAGGTAACCTTATATCTCCACATATTTGGGGGCTGATGGAGGAATGATTGTGCCACAAGGGAAACTGCACAAGTACTACAAGAATAATATCAACGTGCAGGACTTAAATCCGGGACATCAGATCTGTGAAGGGGCAGCACTAAACACTCAGCTACCCAATACAGTACACATTTAAAGTTCTAAAAATATCTTCCTGTGCATTTCAGACACCCTTAAATACATATTCAGATAACTCCAATTGACCTTGTATGCATTTTATTATTTCTTGAAATGCATCTGTGGTATCTGAAAATGCATTTAAGATATCATCAAGCAGACATTATCAAACGTGGATGCTTCATTTTAAGATACCATAAACCTCATTTTATGAGATCTTAAAATGCACTTTGAGCTATCGCTACGTGTTAATTCGACTTGCCACACACCAGAGAGATGTCAGAAGCGGAGTGCGACGCGAACGCAGCAGAGCAACAGGAACCGACTTGAGCCATCTAAATTATTCATTCACCAGATGGATTATTTTTCGTGGTATTTTGTAAAGGAAAGAGACCGTTTTTTTTTGTTTTTTTTGTCTACTTGCCCAATATTTCTTATTGAATTTTTATTTATACAACTAGCACGATGAACGTTTGAACGCGGCTTGACCCTCAACGCTTCAAGAGAAGAGAGACCGGAGAGACGAGGGGCGCAAGGGACCGTACACTGGCCGGGATCTCTGCGCTAAGTCTCCGTCGTTAGGGCCCCTTTCAAAACACGACAGCTACTGGATTTTCTTTCCTTTTCGTTTTCTTCCAGTGCTATTTTCGCACACACACATGTGCATAACAAAGGGGGCTATGACCTTGTGTGAAGGATAGAAAAAAAAATATGCCAGTGCCCCAAGGGAACTCGAACTATGTTCCATATTGCTATTAAAATGTCTACAAAATTTAATACACTCTGCCCCTCAGCTAATCAGTCCTTGGATGACAGGCGTTTTCTTTTTTTACTCTACAAGCAATAGCACTTGTGTTATGCATTCAATTGTAACAAAAA
Organism: Polypterus senegalus; assembly: GCF_016835505.1. Lineage (NCBI taxonomy): Eukaryota > Metazoa > Chordata > Cladistia > Polypteriformes > Polypteridae > Polypterus > Polypterus senegalus. The sequence continues at coordinate 24,910,491 of NC_053159.1, forward strand.
GTTACCAAAATCTACTTTAACATTGAATATGAAAAAATATATTAGCCAGACCCCCTTACCAATAGAGAGCACGGTATCCTAATGTCAATGAAAACTTTAGCATGGACGGAGCTAAAGAATGTGATTTCAATAATTAGAATTGATTTCGCGAGCGCTCTCGAGCCAGCCTGAAAGAAGGCGACAGCTGCGGCGCGCGCGCGCGCGTTCACCTGCACGCGCCACTCCGACACGCGCCTAGCGGAACAGCAGCTAGCCGCGAGCTCCGCAAAAAAGTGGGTGACGCTTTTAAAAGTGCATTTCACGAATTTGTTTTATTTCTGAACCCTTGTATCGACCCTTTATCACCAAGACCTCTTTTTAAGTGTCCATTGATTCAGTTTATATTTCTTTTTCACCGTGTTCAACCTGTTCCCTTAATTGACCGATCTATGCATTTTAAAATGTAAAAAAATGTTTCAGCACAATATAGCTGACGCTATGGCCCAAATGATCCACTTCTTCCTTCCAAATTTTTTCTTAATTTCCTCTTTTTTTCGAGTTTCGAATGCCGTCACCTTTAATCTCAAGACATACAGCTTTAGCTGCTACTTTAATATCTTCCTTGCCTTTATTATTACGAAATGATTTTTCACTCCTCCGTCTATTTCACTTCTCAATGCTTGGGGCTTTTCTTCGATACTTTACACTACTATTTTCTCATTAAAATTTTTATTATTAGCATTTCTTGCCAATTTCAATATACGATCAGTTAAAAAAATACATTTTTTGTCCACCGTTGTGCTCAAGCTGCTTTACAAAACGTCAAAGAAAAAGTTGCAAGAAAAGAAAAACAAGAAATAAATGAGAATAAGAATGAATACATGACATACCAAAACTAGTAACGATAAATAAAGCGAAACATACCTACACAAGATATACAAGTAATAGATGAAGTACTGTAACGTTCTTATTTAAGGATTCATTTTTAATTCTAAGGTTTAGTCAGATGGCCAATGGGGACAGGAAAAAAAACCTCTAGGAATAAAATGCGACATGTGCATCTAAATGTATACATGTGTAGGTTTTTCTTCATGTTCCTCATTTTTCCTCTTCAATTCCAAAGGTGCATGTGTTTGTTTGATTAACACACTGCAGTATGTCAAACCTTTATACACCAGCTGGATCATACACGTTTGTGAGTGTCTTACTATTGACTGGCACCCCATCCAGGACTGGTTCCTGCTTTGTTTTGCAGAGCTCCATCCACGTGATCCTAAACTTGGACTAAGTGGATTTGAAGCTGTGGTTCTCAAATACATTCCTAATAACTCGATGTGGCTGCAGGTTTTTGCTCCAACCAACTTCTGTTTTTAATTGAACTCCTATCCTAATTAAGCAAGTTGTTTTTTTCCCCCCGAGTTTCTATGTTTTGGGGTGAATGTTAAAATAACTATTGTCGCTTTCCCACTACAGGACCTTGGTTTTCAGTTTTCCTGTATGATATATACACTTGTGGTCCTTGGCCACTTTTGTGTGTTGTGTTCCCACTGCACAGAACTCCAGCCTTTATACATAGTATGCAATGTGCAAAAAAAGGGCGATGCGGCCTGAAATGAGGCGTATTCAGGAGTACACGGTGTACCTCCCCACTGCTTAAATGTGGTATATGGCGCAAGTGCGGCTGGAAATCGCATATAAAGAGTGACGCCATACAAAATGGGGCACTTCACCTTCACAGATAACTCTTCAAACTATACAAACAAATCTGTAAGATGGCAGCAGTGATGTGCTCAACCAATCAGCACAATTCATTACCCAAGCCCCACCCACGATAGTTCCTGGTTGAATGAAAAGTGTGCAGCCTGGAGAAGGAGCTAAGAAAGTACCAGGAATGACAAACTGACAGAGTCCTAGTAGTGGGAATGCAAAAGAAGTTTCTCAATTCCTAAACAGCAACTGATTCCTGAAATAAGTTTCTGTGGTGGGGAAGCATCTTAGTTATTTTTATTTATTTTTTTTTTTTTATTAGACTTTACCAATTATTTACATATGCTACATGGGGTAATTTGGTGTTTTTTTATTTGCTTTTTAAGATTTTAGTTAAGATCATCATCATATATAGTTTTCATTCTGCAGTTCCAGGAGTTCTGGTTATTTATTCCATTATTTACTAATGAGCATGTAAGAGGGTCTGACACTGAAGTAGGTGCAGCATTTTGGCATTAAGTGCCATTGGTATCTGTGCTGCTTGTTAATTATTATTATTATTATACGATTAAGGGAGCAAACTACACTGAAAAAAATAAAACTTACAGGAAAATAACATTGAGAGAGTCAAAGATGTGTAGCTATATAAGAAATACAGATTATTCTAAATGTTTTATAAATGTAAAAATCACATTTCTGTGCCTTTCTGAATGTAGAATAAAAAGAGAAAAAAAGGCAGACAAATTCAATGAGATCAGTGTACATTGACATTTACTTATTTGGCTGACGCCTTTACCCAAGGCAACTTACAACATTTATGATACAATTGGTTACATGTCTTTTTGGTTGTCCAATTGGAGTCCAGGCAGGTCATGTGACTTGCTCATGGTCAGTTAGTGGTAAAGCTGACTGTAAGGTTGGTTGGAACAAAAACCTGCAGCCATATGGCATTTGCCGGACTGAGTTTGGGAACCGCTGGTTTGGAGAATGAATAGAATAGATGGGCCAGAAATGTGATGCCGCAGGCAGTGTTACGGCAGGATTCAATCTCGATGAAGTTATCTTCAGAATTTGAAAGTCCAGCATGTGCACTTTGCTCATTTGGGCTCGCAGTGCCATGAAATGTTGGACTGACAAGTCTAAAGTGGCCATTATCTAAAGCATTAAATATTGCCTGTCATGAAAAATGCCACACTGAAAGATCAAGAAAGTTGTTGTATGCTTTGGATTGTTGAATTTATTTATTGTAAAACACTAGTTAAGTGCAGCATTCACTTCATAAATAGATTATATGTTAGACACAAGGTGTACCTCAAGAGTAGAGGAGAATATGACAAACTCTTTCTTCAGTATTTCAGGAGACATCAATTAAAAGCAAGTTTGAGAACTTAGTGAACTATTCTAATAATGAACCATGATTTCATTTTTATAAAGACAAATTTAAAGAGGCAAAAAATGTGTCTTCTTGCATAGGATTTCACTTTCTTTGATGGAGTAAGAAGTCAGATAAAAAAGTGAAATGTGGGCCACAGGCAAATCTTCAGAAATGTATGAATTTATAAAAAAATATGTACTATAAGTGTATTTTTTTGGGATTGGGTAAAGTGTGGAGAAACCTTAGAAAGTGTCCACACAAACATAATGACTGGAAAACGTAACATTCACAAAAGCTGTCTCCAGACAGTCCTGAAGACACGATCTGAAATATTTGCGCTTATTTTTTCAGACATGACTCCATAATCACATTAATGTCATTAATTTAGGTTTAGTTAAATTAAGAAAATAATGATAATTTAAAAGACATTCAAAGGAAAGTGCCAACATCTTTATACCAAAACGTTTACGCGTGATCGATCCTGTGAACGTTAAATGTTAAACCAAAATGCACGCAATTCTAACCAAAAAAGGCAATTAGTGTTGTGGAGGCGTCTTCACATTGACAAATGTTTTACGTAACGGTATATTACTTTCTCAGAAAATCTAAAGTGACAGAAGATGATTCTGATGTTATTCCCTGTGAACTGGACTCTCTTTATTTGCAGTTAAGAATACATTAATAGAAATTCAAGTTAAAATCATAGAGAAACCTCGCACAATTCACGAATTTAAAATTCTAGGGACTGGGCGGAGCTGGTGAGGAGCCATTTCATTACTGTCAACTTCGGAAAAACGCTGGGAAAAATATGAATTCCTGAAAGCGACTACGTTATGCGTGTAATTTGATTTGGAAAAATACAATTATGAGGCTTACAAGTCAAACTCGCTGTGTCTTTCTAGAGGACCTCAATATTCACTACTTTATTGCAAGTGGGGCAAGTGAACCTCAATTCCCCTGTGCCAATACGCCTGTACACGTTATATTATATTATAATGTCGATATACTTGTTTATTAATGAGTTAGGTTTCATCATTATTATGCACGTTCAGAACTTGTAACAAGCAGGTAAGCCGTCTGATTACCTCTGACTTTGCTATTATCTCGGGTTATACCGTACGTGTGCCGACATAAAATGAACTAAAGGCTTCTCTCACGTTAACGGACCCCCATTTGCCAAAGCTGTTTCGGACCCGTTCTCCCTAACTGCTTGCTGGTTGCCAGTGTGAAGAGTGAGCGCTGAGTTGTCCGGCTGTCTGCGCTGCGCAGCTGTCAAATGGCCGTCACTCATAAGCCCCCTACACTCTAAGCTCTGTCCCGAATCGAGATTTACTTCTTCAAGAAGTATTATTTATAATATCTTATTTTTATACACACCATTCAAATTCACGTAATTTATGCCACCTTACTGTAATATTCATTAGAAGAATATATGTGTATATATATATAAAACGGGACACAAGTGGATACAAGTGTGAAAAATAAAAGCTTGCGAAAATGTAACAGCCAGAATGGAGAATATTAAAATATCGTAAGGTTTAAAAACTCGTATTCTCTCAGGCATAAACATAAGAAAATCAACTTGAGCCGACAGTAATTAGATCTGCTTTCGTAAAGAACGACATTTAAACTCCGGATAGAATGTGACAGTGTGTACTATTACTAAATTTAGATTAGCGCTTTTCAAAGATTCTGAAGGTCTCCTAAGTAAGCCATATGTTTAAATATACCAGGAAGAAACCATTATAAACTTAAAGAAAAAGAAAGTTCACCAAGTGAAATACTCTTTTTCTTTGAATGTACAACACGTTCATTAATCGCGAGGAGAGAAGCCCCCAAAAATAAAGATAGTGTAACTTACCCAGCAGTGCGGACTCTACAGAAAATCACATCTCCTCTCTGCCATCAAATCTGCCAGTATCAGCTGGCCCCAGAAATCCAATCACTTACACAACACTTTGACCATTTGCTGCGTTTTTAACTCCCCTTAAAGAATCCCAGGCTACATAAAGGGCACAGCTGAAGCATCATATTTTTGGGGGATAGGAGCAGTTTTAGAGGTACAAAAACACAAGGCAAATAAAAGTATTAAAAGCTAGGAATCACTTTAAAGAAACATTCATACAACGTGAATATTGTTTAAATCAGGACCAAAAGACATTTCAAACTAAAATTAAGGACTAAGTACTTTTTTAAAATAAACTAGGTCTTAATTTCCATTTGAAAAATACAAAACCTGGACTGCCTAGAACTGTACTAGGGCTGATTTCATACTAAAATGTAAAATATTCACCAAAAGACTATACGAGCCAGGTTTGTCTTCAAAAGTTAGAAGATAACTGGATAGCACTTAATGACACGTTTTTCCTTATACTTTAAGGCACTGAAGTATTGCTTCGACATTGTGAACCACTGGCCATTTTCATAGAAAAAGTTCTTCCCAGTATCTGTTTTGAGGTGACAAGGTTCAGGGTTTTATCCAGTATTTCTGTGAACTGTTACATACAAGTAAGCCGATTCCTCCTACTGAAATGAACTCAAAAATACAATCCTTCTATTCAATCTATCTATCTATCTATCTATCTATCTATCTATCTATCTATCTATCTATCTATCTATCTATCTATCTATCTATCTATCTATCTATCTCCATTATCCAACCTGTTATATCCTAACTACAGGGTCATGGGGGTCTGCTGGAGCCAATCCCAGCCAACACAGGGCGCAAGGCAGGAAACAAACGGGCAGGGTGCCAGCCCACCGCAGGGCACACACACCCACACACCAAGCACACACTAAGGACAATTTAGAATCGCTAATGCACCTGACCTGCATGTCTTTGGACTGTGGGAGGAAACCCACGCAGACACGGGGAGAACATGCAAACTCCACAAAGGGAGGACCCGGGAAGCAAACCAGGGTCTCCTAACTGCAAGGTAGCAGTGCTACCACTGCACTGAGGTGGACAAGGAGTGGGCTCACTGTGAAAGTAAAGACAAAAGTGTGAGATCTGAAATAGTGTGGTGGACTACAGGTCTATCTATCTATCTATCTATCTATCTATCTATCTATCTATCTATCTATCTATCTATCTATCATATAATGCCTTTCATATTTATCTATTATATAGTGCCTTTCATATCTATTTACTCAAATAGTCTGATATCTATCTATCTATCTATCTATCTATCTATCTATCTATCTATCTATGTTCAAAACATTGAAAATGGTTTCATGCCCCTCACTAGACTTGCATGTCCCCACAATCTCTACCATATTCTAAGAATTTATAAAGAGAAGGGATTTATCTTATTAATGTATAATTTCAAACAGGTGATCCACTAATGTAACTCATGGGAAAAGTCTGTCAACAAATTGCATGACTTGTTGTGATAATGTACAGTATCTGAGACAGTTATAATGACAGTTTCATGCCTCCTCCAGACCACCCTGGTTGCTGTGAGGACCGTGGGTACAGAGCTTTGAAGTTCAACCCTGTAGGGGCCCGTGGTCACCGCCAGGGGGCACCCCAATGCCTGGAGAGCCCTGGACCTCAGCACTTCCGCCACACCAGGAAGTGCTAGGGGGAAGAGGAGCAGGGACACCCAGAGTGCTTCCGGGGATGAAGCCGGCACTTCCGCCACACTGGGGTGTGTCGGTGGAAGATTGCCGGAGCACACCTGGAGCACATCCGGGGGACAATAAAAGGGGCCGCCTCCCTTCATTCAGGGCTGGAGTCGGGAGAGAAGGAGGCAAGGTCTTGGAGGAGGCAAGGAGGGAGCCTGAAAGAGAAGAAGGCACTGTGTGGTGGCCAGGACTGGGGACTTTTGGGGGTTATCGTGCACTGTGTAAATAAACGTGTGTTGGGTGACATTAACGTGTCCGCCTGTCTGTGTCCGGACCGGCTTCCACAACTAATATGCACAGCACTGGAATGTAAGTGGTAAAATGGAGTATCTGAAGGAAGAACCTCACAATCATAGATAAAAACCCTGCACAGATAAAGCCCAAGAAGGAAACTCAGTGCTCCAGAACTTTGACACAGTAGTGCTAACCATTGTGCTGCCATGCTAACTTCATTAAATAATGATGGTGCTAAACAAAAATCAATTGTATGGTTGTACGTTTTATTTAGAATTGTTAAATGTAAACATTTACAATATATATTACCTTTTATTTTGAGGTGGCATGGTGGCGCAGTGGTAGTGCTTCACAGTAAGGAGACTGGGTCCACATCCCAGATCCTCTTTGCATTTTCTCCCTGTGTTTGTGGGGGTTTCCTCCAGGAGCTGCGGTTTTCTCCCACGTTTCAAAGACATGCTGGATAGGTGAATTGGCGATCCTAAATTGGCCGTAGTGTGTGGTTAGGTGTGTTTGTGCGCATTTGTCCTGCAATAGACTGGCACCCTGATTTGTTTCTGCCATGCACCCTATACTACCTGGGATTGGCTCCAGCAGACCCCCGTGACCCTGTAGTTAGGATATAGTGGGTTGAATAATAAATGTACGGATATTAATATTCTTAATCGCAAACTGTTTTCCAATTCTTTGTATAAAAAAGTGAAACTTTTTTTTTCATATTCTATAAAGTTTTGCTTTGTGCTTCATGGTTACGTGTCATTTATCATTTCAGTCTAAAAGTAAAAAAAAAAATATATTACTAATTGCCGCAAGGCATAGTGTTGCAGCTCCATTGAAAAGTTATGGCAGGATAACTGTTGTTCTGTCACAGAGAGTGGATGTACTGTAGAAAGAGTGTGCTGTTCATCTTATGGTTTGTTTGTCTCTTTAAATCACACTCAAAATTGTAAATCTCCTACAGATCTTAGGCTATGGGTGGTTTAATGTACGTAAGTGATGATCAGTTTGGTACACGGTATTGGATTAATTAAAATGAAAAATGACTTAATACTGACTCTGTTGTTATGTATGATCTTTGTATGGACTAACACATAATTTAAAACTCAGTTATGTATTAGTAAAATAATTACATGTGTTTTGTTAAATGCTGTCATCGGCTGGTAGTAAGAACAGGAACTTAGACACAATGGTGGGGTGCCAAATGGGCCATCCTGTTTACTTTGATATGCATGAAACAAAGTAACAAGTGTATGATGGCGCAATATATAACAGAAATAAATTCAGCCATAGCCCATTATAACGTTCTGCACTTAAAGGCATCAGGCTTGTGTTAAGCTTCCTTCTCTCTGGTGGATTGTCTAGCAAATGAGCTGTCACCTTCCAGGACTGCCCTGTTCTTATAGCTCCTGCAGCGGAAGGGGCGGAGTTAGTGGCCCTCACTGAACTGCTTCTCCAAGCTGTGGGTGAGAAAGGAGACAAGGTGGCTAGCACTATGGCCCCCTGGTGCCCCGGGGTGGTAGTGCTTATCTTTGAAAAGTCTGGAAGGTGACCCACTGACATTGCCTCTATTTGAACACCCAATTTTATTAGACATCCTTTTGTCTTGCAAACTTTAAACTACAAGCGAAATATTTATATTAGACAAAAAAATCAATAAAAACATTTTCCATGCGTGGTTCAGTGTCAAGGAATAAGGTTCTGTTGGATGACTGTGGAATAAATAATTTTAAATGTTTTTAATATATCTTATTTTACTTATTAACTGTATGTAACACATTTTTTCCAAAGCTAGTCACAGTGCAACAATTGGATCCATATTAATAAGAAACAAGTTTTGTTACTGATGTAGTCATAAATAAATTTATTTGGTGAAAAGGTGGGGAGTTGAGATCTTATCTTATATATAAACGTCTACGCATGGAAGTGTGTGTGTCTGTCTGGCCCAGAAGTGAGAGGTGGAGTCGGGCTAAGGGCTCCACCTCCGAGGATACACAAGTGAGGCCGAGCACGTCCGCAAAACGAAACCTCCAAAGACAGACAAAGTTGCTTAGCTGCTATCCCTTTTAGTTTTCCTCCCACCGCTAATGCACAAGCAGGGCTAGCACGTCGGCGAAATGAATCTTCCTAAGGGAGAGACGCCCAGAGTAGATTATTTCAATTACCTGACGTCTCTACATTTCAGTTTTTCTTCTGATGATTTCAATAGTTTCTATGACCCCAGGCTTTTTACAGCACGGACTTACACAGCTAGTACCTTCATAAATGCAGTAGTTTCAAGTGGAGAACACTAAATTGTTACCTGCATATACGTAAGAAAATAGCAAGTGTCAGGGATGCCAGGGGCAACGGAAGAGGGTCAAGGCCCACTCTGGATCACGTGGGGGCCGCCTTCCTGGTTGCTCTGGGGGCCACGGGTTGAGGGCATGGAAGCCCCACCCTGTAGGGGCCCATGGTCACCGCCAGGAGGCGCCCTAATGCCATGGGGACCTGTTACCTCAGCACTTCCGCCACACCAGGAAGTGCTGGGGGGAAGAATAAGGACGATACCCGGAGAGCTGCCGGGAGAACAGCCGGCACTTCCGCCACGCTGGGGCGTGGCCAACGGGGGAATGTCGGAAGCACCTGGAGCTCATCCGGGTCATGTATAAAGGGGCCGTCTCCCTTCATTCGAGGCTAGAGTCGGGTGGAAGAGGACGAGGCAAGAGAGGAGAGTGGAGGCGGCCCGAAGAAAGGCATTTGAGTGGCCAGGACTGAGAGTTGGGGTTTGTGCACTAATGAGTCTTTGTGACAATTAATTGAAAATAGTTGTAAATAAACACGTGTGGTGGTATTGAACAACATGTCCGCCTGTCTGTGTCCGGGTCGGCTCCACACAAGCATGGCCTCTTCTGACATAGATAGTCCCAAAAATCTTCAGAACATTTGCTCTTAAGCATTTTACTGTAATAATGGCCTTCGTAAGATGCATCCAGAACATCAATAATCTCAAAGGTTGGTTATAGGGAGTTTATTCTTCATAATCAGGTGTTTAATGTCATTCCAGTACTCTGAAATTTGCTTTAGAATTATGCAGTCAAGATTCATGTATTTGAGTTATGCTGAGTACTTGTTTCTATTCAAACAATGAAACAATAGCCTGCAGAAGTCAAGTCAGGTCAGGTAGGTGAGCATGCACTGGTACAGCACATTGCCGCACCGACCATACAATGAAACAATTTGGGATTCCGGTTGACAACCCCCCAGGCAGACACACAGTCCAGTCCTACCCTTTGGAAATGGCCATCTATCTGATGTTACATGGGTGTCCCCTTGGCCTGGTTCAGCCACTCAGGTCATCAATACGGGTCCTGCGAGTCAGATCACCCTTGGGGGAATCGCTCCAAATGGCTGTGGTGTCGTAACTGACGCTCCCTTACAATGCAGGTAATGTGCCTCATTCGGGACTCTGTGAGCAACTGCTTGTTCGGCAGAAAGTCAAACCAACGGTAACCAAAATATTCACCAGTACGTGAAAAACGCAAAATGAAAGGAATACTTCATCCAGAAACGATTTTTGTTTTTTTATATATTACTTATTTTGGGCATTACAAATTTTGTAGTGATGATGAGACAAATTTTCAAATTCATGTTCTAATGGAGACTGAAGACAAAAAGGTTTCTGATATGATACAAACCAATGGTGATCAATACAGTACAATGACAAACAGCATGAAAATATCCATGGGGAAGAAAAAAATCTCTTGTTTCTCTTATCACATAATCCACATATCAGTTATCTAATTGTTTTCTCACAACCTGCAAAAATGCAAACATTGTTTGTTAAAATATCGTTATACAGGGTGGTCCAGATCTAATTATGTAGATCCAGATCGTCTGGATGACTTTGAATTATGCGGGGACGATTCCAGTTTGGTGCGAAGACGATTCTTCATGTCGTCAGTTCGCACACTTCTCGATGGTCCGGGATTTTTCGGATTGATTTTCTATGTGATAAACTTAATAAGTTATAGTGTAATGAAAATTGCATAATTAGATCTGGACCATCCTATAAGGATGCATCCAGAAAAATCAGCACACATAATAAACAGGAAACGCAGATCACATGGGACTGAGTTTTTGAATTAAACATCTGCCTCTCCTCCTTATTGACTGGTCAAGAGTCCTCTCTTCAATTCAAAAATCCAAACCCGTGTGTGAATTGCGTTTCCTGTTTATGATGTGTGCTGATTTTTCCGGAAGCTTCTATTAACAATATTTTAGCAAAAACTGTATGCATTTTGCACATTGTGAGCAAGCAACTGGATAACTTACACGGGGCTCATACAACACCAGTAAAATTAGATTTTTTTCCCTCTATGAATGTTCTTTATATTGTTTGCCATTGTAAATTATTGGTCACCATTGGCCTATATTATATCATAAACTTTTTTTTATCTTCGCTTTCAATGAAACTACGAGATTAAAAATTTTTCTCTGGCATCACAAAAAAATGCATAAAAATATAATTTTTTTGTTGGCATATTCCTTTAAAGTAATTTTAATCTTAAGAGATACCCTATAGAAAAACTGCATACTGAATATATGTGCAGAAAAGTTCTCCCACGGATAAGTTGGGCTTGATTTTACCATATCATTTCCAATATTTTATAATGTCGGGCGTATTAGTCGAATGCGGAAAACTCACACTATTGGTCTAAGAGATTATGATATGCTAACGTTAGCCCACCTGAGAGACTAACCACGGAGCACACTGCCTTTATTTCTGTGTATTGTGCCTACGTGACCACACGGTGATACCCGAACTATGCCGAAGCGACGTTTCCACTGTTTTGTGTTTTTTGTATCTCACACCCTCATACACCTTTATCGTAAGAGCATCCCTTATCTACGATGGAGTGTTCGATCAGAAGAAAATATGAAGCTGTATTTAAAATAAATATCGTTAAAGTGGCGAAAAAAATTGGTAACTGCACTACCGCAACAAAATTCGATGTGTCTGAGAAACTGATGCGAGACTGGAGGAGGCAAGAAGATGTACGGGCGTATAAGTCGGGGTCTGATTTTATGATCGATTTTTTGGGTTTCAAGACCCAACTTATATGCCAGTATATATGGTATTTCTACATTTGGAGGTACAGAAACAAGCATTTTCTTCTGAAAACTCCTCGATTGTTGATTCTTCACCAACACTGCAATCTCCTTTTCAGCATTAGCAGTGTCAGGGGTTAACCCTTGAACTGAATTTAGATGGCATCAGACTACTGCTTCTGGTGACACCAGGATTCCTGGATCAAAACTCAGGCACAGATGGAAGTCAAGCATTATTCAACCATCAATCAGTCTCTCTATTTCTGATTGGTAAAGATTTACATTACCCCAAAATCGCAGTAGAAAACAATCACTCAACCAATCATTAGAGGGTTTAATAAGCTCTTTCATAAGGTTCCCTCTCTTCTTTATTTTTCAGAAAAGGTTTGATCATTTTTAAACATGGACATGTAAATGAGGCCTGTAAGGTTAAACTAAAGTTAAATGAACACCCTCCATTCACAGACTTCTCTTCAAACTGTTAGAAACTGGAGCTTGCCTAGCAATTCAATTTCATGCAGCAAACAAGTTAATAGTGAAGTCAGAACATGAGAAGAAGATTTGCTCAGAGTGACATACTGAGTCAATGTTGGTAGTCTAATGCCTTTGTCTTTGGGCCATACTGCTGTACTGGTTTCGAACTGTAAAGGATGCTGTGTAACAAGGAATAACACACTCCTCTTTTAAAACATCCATCCCAAGCACCTTATGGACTAGAAATATTATGATCTTCAGAGAGGTTATGTTATTAACAAAGACATGAAGATATGGAAAAAGATGATCCGCTGTGGCAACTCCTAATGGGAGCAGCTGGAAGAAGAAGAAGAAGAAGAAGAAGAAGAAGAAGAAGAGGAGGTTATGTTGTAGCCCACAGAAGACCTATCAACTCAAAGATACTTTTCAGTACAATTTCTGGCTTTATAACTGTAAGCATACAAAGACCATTCCTGCTTTACAACCTATTCTTCGCAATGAATAAGCTAAAACATCATTGATTATATTTTAACAAAGTAGATGCACATAGACCTTAATTGCATTATCTGTTTACATATGTCAAAATATTTTATTGTTGATTTGTTTCTTTATTCTTGTTGCTGTGATGGAGCCTCCCTCATGGGCATCACTTAAATTGAAAAACACTGAACAGTCCAGATCTAACTGCAGATAACATCTGGTCTGTGGTTTCAGTGGTCTCGAAACATGTCACAGTGGGTAGAAGATCAATTGGCACTAGCTGTTATTTTGCTAAATCCAGAACAAACTAAACTATTGTCTGCTATTTTTCTGTTTCCTTGGCTTAAATTGGGTATATCTTACAGCATTTCCATTTAGCCTTTCATGTTGAATTTGAATGTTGTCTGCTGTTAATTAACAGCGGCTAAAGGTTTCTTTGTGTATCTCCCTGGCTTTTCTTGTATTCACACAGCAATAGGTATATGTGCTAAAATAACTAAAGAACAATCACCCCAGTCATCGGGTGCATGTAAAGCAATACAGAAGTACCGACACCAAAAACCTTACCAAAAATATAATGAGAGCCACTCTTACTGCGGCTAACTAAGCGCTAGCATTTCATTCAAAGGCAGGAAAAAATCATAGCAGATTGTAAATTTCATGTCCCTAATTGTTTCCATGTGTTGTGAGCAACCCCTGTTAAGTTTTAATTAAAAATTCCTATCTCTTTTTATGCTTCAATCTCTGTCAGAAATGAATACTTTTTAATGAGATTTAATTAAAGGTTTTAATTTCGAAGAGTAGCATCAAGAAAGAGCCAAGTGGCACACTTTGGGGGGAAAAAGCTCCCCTCACCTTTACTTAGCACTTTGCCACAATGCATGCTGGGCTTTAAGTGAGGGCAACTGACAATATTCCAGAATAAATAACTAAACTCAGACTTATTGGGAGTCTAACACACCACATTACATTGAGTTCAAGGTATACAAGCTTCAAAGTGACCTTGATCAGGACGAGTGTCTTATCTGTAAAGGTACGGAGTTGACATTTGAATATACCTTGGAAATGATAGCCTGTTCCTGTGCCTAGTGGAAGTGGAGACAATTCATAACACAGCACTGCACATCTCCAAGTGCTATTAAGTATCTGAGCTGCAATCCTAGTGTGGAGAACGATTGTGTGTTTCAGCAGGTGTCCTTTGGCATGTTAGGTTATCTGGGGTACATTACGGCGCTTTCCAGGGTTAACTGGTTATCTTGAGAGGGTCTGGTAGGCTGTCTGGGATTGTGCTCCTGACTGCTTTCAAGTAAAGAGTTCAGCAAGTAACACTCACGGTCACATCATTACTGATAATGCTTCTTTGTTCACAACGTAAAGTGTCTTGTGACGGTGTTCACTGCTAGTGACACTATATAAAATAAGAATTGAGTTCATCACATGGAAGCTCCACGTGGCAGGCCTCAGCATTTTTCTACAAATAAAGTTCTTTACTGCCTTTCAAAAATATCTGACTTTTGGACCATTTTCAACTTTCATTGGTTTCATTTCATATTTGTTATAGAGTACAAATAACCTGTTTTTTTTTTACATTTTAAGAAAAATCATAAATAAACAAGTCATTTGACAATGAATATGGAAGTAAATACTTAAAACTGATAGGCTTACAAATTTTCAAGGCCACTAATGTGTCAAACTCAAATAGTTTAAGAGCAGAGAATTATTGTAAAATATTTCCGACTTTGTTTGGTGTTAGTGATTGTCGGAATAAATAGCACAGTCTGTGCAAGGTTTCTTTTTCAGTATGAAGGCCAAGCAGTATCTGAAACAAATCACAGAAAAGCTCTCTGAAAGTACAGAGTGAGGATGGAGAATATAAAAGATGGAAACATCACCCAGTAAGGAACTTAAGGTGGAATATAGTAACGTGGCGCTGCCCAGCTATGGCCAAACCTAACAACTGAGCAGTGGGGCACCAAGGGCAGCTACTGTACATTACATGAACAAATGGCCAACAATTACAATGACACTTTCAAGAATTCTTCTTGTGATCTGGTCATTTCTGACACTGGACAGTAGCTCAATAAACTATTACGTTCACAATGTTTGATTGTTGGACTTGCCTTTTGACAATTTCCACAGCTGAGTATCCATCAATTACTCGCGTATAAGTCGGGTCTTGAAACCTGAAAAATCGATCATAAAACCAGACCCCGACATATAAGCCCGTTCAAAAATGCGACGCTTAATTTTTTTTTACATCTTCTTGCCTCCTCCAGTCTCGCACCAGTTTCTCAGACACATCAAATTTTGTTGCAGCAGCGCAGTTACCAATTTCTTTCGCCACTTCATCGACTTTTAATCTAAAACCAACTCCATATTTTCCTCTGATTGAACGCTCCATTGTAGATAAGGGATGCTCTTACGATAAAGGTGTATGAGGGTGTGAGATATGAGAAACACAAAACAGTGCAATCATCGCTTCGGAATAGTTCGGGTCTTACCGTGTGGTCACGTAGGCACAATACATAGAAATAAAAGGCTGTGTGCTCCGTGGTTACTCTCTCAGGTGGGCTAACGTTAGCATATCATAATCTCTTGGACCAATAGCGTGAGTTTTCTGCATTCGACATATACGACCGACATTATAAAATACCGGATATTATACAGTAAAATCAAGCCCCGACTTATCCGCGGGAGAACTTAAACGTGAGTATATACGGTATCTTTACATGTTATGTACATTAGTGCATTCCACAGCAGGACTTTTTTTCTTGTCTGTTAAATCTATTAGCTTAAGCTTGATTAAACATTTTTCCCAGAATGAAATCAGCTTGATCTCAAATATTAGTGGTAAGTTCAGAAATTTTATTCAGCATCAAAATTCAAAAACGTTAATGGCTGAGGTTTCTAAAGCCATTTGTTGCTAGAAAGACCTTGTTTTTGGTCTTTAAACGTAATGTAACATCCCTGGATGCCACGGTCCTAGATGTGGTTGTCATCATATGTCATCACAGCACTCTCCATACATACATACCAGGTTTACACCCGATGCTGAACAATCTTAATTTGGAAGAAGAAACAAATTTAATTAATCTCAACCTTCTTAATATGGTGCAAAAGATCAATATTTGTAATTGCATTATTTATCTTTGTGACAAGTAAACCACAATAATTTTGATCTTCATTTGTTAGAAAAGATCAGCTTTGTCACTTTTATTCCTTACCTTCATGACAAGCCTTTACAGAGCTTTTAGCTGTTAAAATGTTGTCATCAGCATACGTAAGGAGTGGATGTGGAGGTGGCCCACTCTTACAAGTGTGCAGTCGGACACATTCATGACAGGTTGGACTGGACTTGAAGCACAGGGGATCTAAATAAGAAAGGGCAGAGCGGGCTGTTGTTTCTTTTGGAGACTGCGTTCCTTTAATGTGGGAAGTGGCGTCCTTCACCTCTTCTACAACGCTGTGACGGCCGGTGTGGTTTTTTACACTGTGGTGTGCTGGGCTGGTAATGTCACTTCAAGGAAGGCCCACCAAATCAACAAGCTAAATAAAATGGAAGGCTCAGTTATGGGATGCACTTTGGACCCCCTGGAGTTCATAGCAAAGGAGAGAATTAAAACAAAATTGAGTGCCATTATGAACAATGCTGCACATCCTCCTCTCCGACACACCAACACTGAGGACTTTCAGACAACAAATTATGCAGCAGATGTGTGTCAAGAAACACTACAGAGGCGGCTTTATACCAACAGCAATACACCTGCATAATGTCTTACTGTGACTGGGACTGCCAAGTCAGATTTCTTTCTTTTGAATTTTCTTGCTTTATTGTCATTCCATTGTGTGTTCAGATCAATGTGTGTGTGTATATTCATTCATTTACCTATTTATGTATTTCAGTATGAACCAGAAATAGTCCTTACATATTTTTTTTCTGCTGTCAGATATTTATCAGCAAGGATAACTTAAAAAATTTGAACAATTCTAAATGCGCTGTCACACATGTGTGAATAGGAGGCAGCTAAGGGGCTTGAGTAATTGTAATACTACATCAGAGCAGGGGCGGCAGGATGTGCTGACTGTCTTTCTCAGTTTCTTACAGACCATTCCCGGGAAATCCCCCCAGGTTCCAGCACCTTGGATGATGTCAATTCCAGTTCCGCCCCCCGATGATGTCACTTCCTCTACAGGCCTTTAAAGCCGCCAGCTTACCTCCAGTCTGACAGTGCTGTTTTGGACTCGGTCTTGTGAACATCTCTGTTCAATTATTTCAAACTTTCGCAGCCAGGATACAATATACATGTGGCTGCCCCAAACCTTTATGATGTCTGGAGTGAATTACTTGTTACAGTGTATCTGTAAGAAACTAATTGGATAAACTAATGACTTCAGTTACACAGGCTCACATAGATAACTGTGTTTGATAAATTGTGTTTCATACTGAACATCCCCTGAGGAGAATTCCAAAAAAGGGTATTGTAGTACCTGCAAGAAGTGGCTATCAATGCAAAATTCAACCTTTACCTAACGTAACACCTTTTGATCCTCCTCACCACTTGAATGGAAACCAGAAGAGCTGCTCTGTGGGCAATGCGAAGCTAACCAATAATTATATTATAGGTTAATCATGCCTGAAATAAAATCTAAAAGAAGCTATTCTGAAGGTAGCGAGGACAGTTTGCAATTGTGAACCTTTATTACTACTTTTATTTCAATCATTCCAATATGTTCTTGTCCAACTTGCTATATCCTAACACAGGGGTCTGCTGGAGCCAATCCCAGCCAACACAGGGCGCAAGGCCGGAACAAATCCACGTGCAGGGCGCCAGCCCACCGCAGGGCACACACACACCAAGCACACATTAGGGCAATTATAGGATCGCCAATGCACCTAACCTGCATGTCTTTGGACTGTGGGAGGAAACCCACGCAGACACGGGGAGAACATGCAAACTCCACACAGGGAGGACCTGTGAAGCGAACCCGGGTCTCTTTACTGCGAGGCAGCAGTGCTATCACTGTGCCAACGTGCCACCCCAATCAGTTCCACTTGGCACATATATGGTAAGAAAGCTATCAGCATTGCCATTGGTCAAACATAACGCTTTCAGAGAAACAGCTGCCAGATGCTAAAAGTACAGAACTAAAACACACAAAACACACCATGCAGTACACTGCTTATCTATAATGGAGCAATAGTGACCTACAAATCAGCATGGGAGAGAGATAGTTTTTTTTTTTCATTTGCCATCAAATTGTCCTCATTGATATCCACAGCCAATGTTTGTAGATGGTCTACCTTTGTATTTTCTGACCTTTCCACATCTGCAAAAACATCTCCTGCGGGAGCAGATCTAGCAAATGCAGGAGGCAGTGCTGAGCGCCTGCATGATCTGGCATGCTCTCCGATTAGGCAGGAAAAGAAAAATAAATCTGATAAAAGTGCTTTGGAAATGGCATTCTCAACTTTTGATGAGATCAAAGGAAATGTGGGGAGCAGACGCACTCCCTCAGAGCCCTTCAATTAGAGAGCATTTGTGCAGCACCGAGGCACCCGACCTCGAAGTACCTGATGGGATCAAGATGCTGGTCAGCTGGCTGTTCTCGTGGCTGAAGCGCAGGCTTTCCGACAAAACCTGTCACGTGATCTTACTTCATCCACACATGGGGTCCTCCATGAAGACGAAAAGAAAATATTTATGCTTGTAAAAAAAAAAAAAAAATAATAATAATAAAAATAGAAACCCAAAGTTAAAAAAAAAAAAAATGGAACAGACATAACCCGTTTTATTAAGCAGACACTAAGTGGCTAAATTGTCGTCATTCTTGTACCAACATTAGCTCCACTGAGCACAAAGCATTCCCACAGTGCGCTATCATCTTCTTTTTAATTTGTTAATCATTGATAATTTTAAAAGAGGTCACATCTTCGTTTCACGGCATTTATTGCAATTGGCAGCAAAGTAGTTTATGGACTTGAAGTTGTCTGGGATTTTTATTTGGCCCTAATTGGAAATGCTCCATTGTGAGAACCACTATCTCTTTTTAAAATAACTTTTAATAATCCCTATTGGCAATTCAACACTTCTTTAAAGCTTTTCTGAACCGAAGTGCCGTTCCCTCGTGATAGTACCTTATTTGAAGCCGTTTCTACATTTGCGTTATAATATTCATTGTTCTATATTGTGACCCACTTGGTGATAGCACCTGATCTGAAAGAGTTCTACAAAAATGAATGTCTTCTTACTGGTCAGTTTAGAGCTGTTACGGCCTAGAATGGCACCTTCAACACATGGTGACTTTCCTAGCAGCCTTCACCCAGCCTTGACTATCTAGAAGGCTCTGTCACAAAGCGGAGGTAAAGTGCAGCCTTTTCTCTCTCTGGCAGCAGCTATACATACGCTGTGGGTATCCCAGACGCAGCATTAGAATTGGGTTAGCGTTAGGCAGCATGTCACATCTCTATTATCTGTACTACACAAATGTCACTGTCACCCAGCAACATAAAGCACATGCTTTTGATTGAATGTACTCTGTCCCCTTTACTTTAACACAGTCAGACCAAGAATGTGACGATAGGCACCAACTTGAAGAGGCAAACTCACACCTCATACCTCTGGTAAAAACTCAAAGTGGCAAATTACCCTTCTCTTGTCATGCAAATAGCAGACAGAGTAACCTCTGCAACACCACTATCTATGTACTTGATGCATTTTCATTATGTACACATCTCAAGGATTTTCTCCCGTCTCAAATGCAATTTCCTCAGCTTTCTAAAGCTTGAGGAAAAAAAAAAAAAAGTATGTTATGCCGGAGCTAGCAAATCTCTGTTCGCTGTCCCCACAGATCTATCCAAGCTCCTCTCGCTAAACCAACATTACCCATTGCTGACTTTAAACAATGACTCTTCTGCGTCTCACAAGGGGACTCTGATGAACTGTCTCCAGGGTGCTTTAGCTCTTCTGCTTTCTTACTTAGAAAGGAGGACAATGACTGTAAAAGGCAAGATGATCATTAAGACAGTTAGTAGCCTTTAAAGCTTCATTTCTCAACTACCTCCCTTCCAGTAATTTTGATGCATTTGTAAGAGGAGAAACTGAACAATCCAATGTCATTCTCCTCGTGTAAATTTAATGGTTCAGGAATATATCTTCTAAAGCACTGCTGAAAAATGACAAAGGTTAAAGGTTGATGCATAGTCTCTAATTATTGGAGTCCTGGCCATTCCACATCTTTAATTAGCATGTCCCCTAAACAAGTGGCCCATGCAGCATAGCCACTCAGCCCCAGCTCAGCATGGCCACATCCCTTGTCCTCTTTAATCTTTAGAGCTCAGCTATACATGCGTTATATCCAAGTATAAAATAACCTGTATTAGTTGAAGTACATTTTAGTGATACATTATACCACATATAATCCAATGCTTATACAATACTCCATTTATACTGCTAATAAAATAATGACATCCTGAGAACTGCTTAATTCAACTCAGGGTATTAGGGAGATGGAGCCTGTACTGACAGTGCTAGGTGCGGGGCAGGAATCAACTCAGGACAGGGCTTACATAGACATTAACAGTGACACTTGCTCATACTGGATTAACATAAAGTCACCATTCAACCTAATCTGTGCATTTGTAAGATGTGGAAGGAAATCTCACACAGACAAAGGGAGATCATGCAAACTCTACACTGACAATGACCAGAAGTGGGATTCAAAACCAATTTCATTATAATATAAATTAAAATATCAATGTTAAAATAATTGTTATGCTTGGTAATAATGTTTAGCTACATTAAGAATGTATCAAAATGTATTACATAAAATTTATAAATATGTAAATATCTGTACATTTTTTTGTACATATTGCAATGTGTTTTTATGCTTAGCTACATGCTAAGAAAAGTCAGTCAGTAGTTTTCTAACCCACTTTGTCCTGAACAGAGTTTTTAGGGGCAGCCGGAGCCTATCCCAGCCAGCATAGGCACATAGGCATAGGAACAAACCCTGGAGAGGGTGCCAGTCCATCACAGGGCAAACACACACACACACACTCATGCACACGCACGCATGCACCTGGGCCAATTTTGTATCACCAGTCCACCTAACCTGCATGTCCTTGGACTGTGGGAGGAAACCTACACATTGACATGGGGAGAACATGCAAACTCCATGCTGACCCTTGTTTCCTTACTGCAAGGCACCCATGCTAGTAAAAGTTTTAATTCAATATTATATTTGTAAAAGTGTGCCATGGTATGGGCATCTGTATAGGAGAGTTCTTAAATGACTAAACTGAACTGAAATGAAAAAAAAAAAACTGCAATCAGTACAATGTTATGTTACATATTACATTATCTATCTATCTATCTATCTATCTATCTATCTATCTATCTATCTATCTATCTATCTATCTATCTATCTATCTATCTATCTATCTATTTATTACATAGTGCCTTTCATATCTATCTATCTATCTATCTATCTATCTATCTATCTATCTATCTATCTATCTATCTATCTATTTATTATATAGTGCCTTTCATATCTATCTATCTATCTATCTATCTATCTATCTATCTATCTATCTATCTATCTATCTATTATATAGTGCATTTCATATCTATCTGTTTATCTATATATTTTTTTCTCTTGTAATTCTAACCAAAAAAATGTGTGATAAATGGATAAATGATGATTCTGTGTCATGCAGATTAATGTATAAAGTGCTATCATCCTGCAATGGACTGGCTCACCATGCGAAGCTGATGATTCCTGCTGTGTGTCTGTAGATATGAGGCCAACAAAATGAGTGAATAAATGCACTATTTAACATATACTATGTTATCTAAGAAATAAAATGAAGTTTTTAATTCTCTGGCACAGCACACAACATACCTTTGCATATGCATGTTTTCAGAAAGTATGATTTTTTTGTGAAATTTAGGATAAAAAAAATTGTTTTTAAGAAAGGTGGTGAAATAATCAACTGTACCGTCTGGCTGTTGGCTTAATGGTGGCCTTTGACTAAGTATGCAAATCTGAACAAGTTACTTCTTCTGTTTGTGCTTCAACTGTAAAAAAATTGACAAGAAAACAATTATAATGACAGCTAGCCTGGTAAGTTAACTCAGTAAATGTGTCAGCAAAATACAGTGGAACCTCGGTTCACGACCATAATTCGTTCCAAAGTACCGAAGTAATTTCCCCCATAGGATTGTATGTAAATACAATTAATCCATTCCAAACCGTACGAACTGTATGTAAATATGTTTTTTAAATATTTTTAAGCACAAATATAGTTAATTAAACCATAGAATGCACAGCGTAATAGTAAACTAAATGTAAAAACATTGAATAACACTGAGAAAACCTGAACAACAGGGAAAACTAACACTGCAAGAGTTCGCGCTATAGCGCTACGAACCGATCGCTAAAAATACTTTTTTTAATGACAAAAGTAACATTGTAACAATGCACGCTACGAACCGATCGCTGTAAACAGAAGTGAAGTGGAGGTTAAAATCCAATACAAAAAAAGTCTTCATTAAATACAACGAGGTTAAAACAATGCTTGTATCTGTCTCTTTAAAAGCAAGCTTGGTGCACTCTTTAACTGCCTTCTCTGCCTTATGCATCCAGCCGTCTCTCTCTCTCTCTCTCTCAATCTCGCGCACGCGTCTGTGTGTCTCTCTCACATGTCTGTGTGTCTCTCTTTCTCTCGCGCTGCACAGGGAGAGACTGAACACGTGCGGAAATCATCGCGGGCATAAACCGAAAGGGAAACTGGCTTGTCCGTATACCGAGTGAGTGGTCGTGAACAGATGCAAAAGTTTGGTGAACTTTTTGGTCGTAAACCAATTTGTACGAGACGTTCATGAACCGAGGTTCCACTATACAGGAATATAATCTATATAGATAAAATCATAAGCAGTTTGTTTGTCAATCACCCAAAAATGGCTGAACTGATTGAGTTTCACAAAATATGTCATATGCTATACCATTGGCTCAATTAAAACATTAGCTAAATGGCATATCAGGGAGAGGGGTGGTAATGGAGGGCAACCTAAAATACCAGCCAGGCAGCAAGAGTGTGCTGAGGCTGATGGGAGGACACTGTCTTCAGCACGCACAAAGCGAGATCCCACCTAAGTCCACAGGTACAGCGTTTACGGTTTGCTTCACTGGATTACAGGTTTTCTCTAGGAGGACATCTTTTTGTCTAATTGTGGGATGCGTTTAGTCACGGTTAATTTGTGAATGAGAGTTTTTCATTGTATATTTTCATCTAGACCCTATTCTGTGAAATATACAGGTCCAAAACTTGGTGGTATTTCAAAATGCTTAAGGAGCAAAGTTTCTTTCTTTCAAAACAAAAAAACAAAAAACTTTTAGAACTCCAAAAAGCTCTTTTTTGTGAATTTCACATTCGTGAAATTGCACAGGATATGAAAGTAAGAGTTCATTTTTCAAGACTGTATGTGAAAGGAAACTCGGCTCTTCCGCCCACCACTATTTTGTGATGTTACGTTTTAAGCAGGTTTAGAAAATGGAAGGATGGATGGATGGATGGATGTTACACAGAACCAATGGTGTGAGACTGCGACTGCCAGACAAGGACAGTGGTGGCCTGCTCTCTGCTGGTCAAACATGAGGAAAGAAATTTTATTTCACTTTGTGTACATGACAATAACCTTAAAGGTAATTTATGACAGTACATTTTTTTGATCAAAGGCAAAACTTACATTATTTAAATAGTCCATGCTATAGTACACATGCATATCATTACAAAGGTTCAGAGAGGTAAGCCATGATGAAACAGAATGAAATGATTTTTCGCTGTGGTGAATACTTTAAAAGGAGAACAACTGAGGAGACATGTTAGTAGCTTTTACTGTTTCTTGACTGTAGACATTTATTTAAGTTCATTTTATGATGAGGCAGATATCATTTTAAATTCTGATGCCAATACAGCATCGTGATTTGTAGCAATTTTAAATCTACCTTGAAAACATCAACTTTGAATCGTCTTTATAACATTATTAAACACCTCCACTGGTGCTATTTTCTGTAATAATGCACAGACCTGAAGTGATCTTCTCCCCCTACCATTCCTACTATATATGGCTCTCTCAAAACATCTCTCACCCCAGTGCTGAAGCCCTCCCAAAATCTACGAGGCTCCCACCTTGGCTTAACAAGGCTGACAAATACCGTTAAAACAGCCAAGAGCATGGGCTCAACTATACGCCATATTATATTTGGTTAAATACTGGACTGCTGCTGGTTCTGTCGGCCCCCCGTAGTCGACAGAGGACCCAGTGACAGTTCTACTGCCGTCACAGAGATGTGCTGTAGACAATGGCTGGGACAGTGGCATCTCAGCCAACATTGCTGAAAGGGCCAACATTTAAATAACAAATCAATATTTGCTGAACCTATTATACAGATGTACACGTGGGCAATGTCGTAACTTTAATCAAATGTCATAAAGAATTTGAATTTTTAAATACTGAATCTCAGAATTATTATAATATTCAAAATGACAGTTCATCATACAGAGTGATCATTCAACAAACAATCTAATCTTATTTCAGAACACTGCTTATTATGAAAGGAACAATAAAACTGGAATGATTTATGGTAGAGATTCCTAACTTTTGACAATCCAAAGTGTATTCTTCCATCCAGTCATCCATCCATCAATCCATCAATTATTGAGCCCACTTAGTTGAATTGAGGGAGTTTATCCCGGAAACATCAAATGCATGGAGAACCAGCCGTGGAGGGTTTGCCAGTCTACGTCAGGGTACACACATACATTGGAGTTCACTCGCTCGCACCAAGCCAATTCAGAGCCACATCTCTGGATAAGATGGTGGCAGGTGGAGTTAGGAAGTTATGAAGATGGAGAAGAAAATGCAGAGTTTACACATGTACTGTAGTGCCCGAACCAGAAATTGAGCCCAGGATTCTGGAGCCCTTAGGCAGGAGCAGTAAGCACCCCACCAATAGGCCATCCTGAAATAAATCTTAATTGTTGGTAATGAATACAATGAATGGTACTTTGGAAAACTAGTGGGTTTGGACACTTATCACTGATTTCTGACAGTGACAGTACACAAAATAAATATTGATTACACTTTGAAAGGTGGTCCATGATAATATTGACTTGGCAGTAATCTTTAAATACTCTAAATTGATTTCTAAAAATAATTATTATGTAAGCTTTGATTTATAAAAGTGCAAAGTAATATGCAATATGCAGATACTGATTATCACAGTGACTAATAGGAAATGAACAATGTAGCCTGACATGTACCATTACTTACTAAAAGAAGACACTGTGTAAACTCCAATTTATTACAGCGCTGTCAACATAGCTTTGTAAAGATTTTGATTTATATTAGCTGTTACTGAGGTGTGACTTTAGTAAAAGCTATATTTATTAATTGTTGATCTTGTGCCCGCTGACGTGCTACATAAACTCAAGTTCTGTCTCATTTTCCAGAAAACAACAAGCATCTGTTTTTATAAAGACAGCTGTGGCCCTTCCTCCTGGGCAGCCAGACTTCATGTGCAACTGCATGCACTGCAACGGAATGGCCCCCGTGTGTTGGAGAACTCTAACCCTGTTGTGCCTGGAACCCCACTGTGATTGCTAGTTCAGGGCCGTTTAGACTGGAGATAATTGAAAAGGTTAGCACAAGCACTGTGTAGAGATTAGCTTCCTAATCCCTGGCTCTGCTTCTCTCTGACAAATTGGCCGTGTCCTCGACAGTGTAGCGGCATAAATATGCATAGAGGACAGGCTGCAGAGGTGTGCTAGAGAAAGCCAGAGCAGGACAGGCGTTAGACAAGGGTGCCTACACAGCAGGGCAATTAAAGACACCTGCTTCCCGACAGAAATGTCACTTTCACAAAGCTGGAGGTCAGGCCTGCTTCTTTGTTAGCAAGGATTCAAAATGAATGAAAGAAAGGGTATATTCAAAGTTGCCAGTGATTGCGTGTCAAGGACTTACTTCTTCCTGTCAGTCCAGCTGCCTTCATTTCATATAGCATTTTTCTGAAAGAGCCTTATTACAAATATTAAAGAAGAAAAAGATCAAGATCAGCATTACGAAAGTAAAGGAATGTAAATGAAACCAAAAACCTGTCCCAGTTACAGGCATTGCTTCACCAAGTCATTTAGATAGATAGATAGATAGATAGATAGATAGATAGATAGATAGATAGATAGATAGATAGATATATTTGAAAGGTGCCATATAATAGATGGGCGGCACGGTGGCGCAGTGGTAGCGCTGCTGCCTCGCAGTTAGGAGATCCGGGTTCGCTTCCCGGGTCCTCCCTGCGTGGAGTTTGCATGTTCTCCCGTGTCTGCGTGGGTTTCCTCCGGGCGCTCCGGTTTCCTCCCACAATCTAAAGACATGCAGGTTAGGTGGATTGGCGATTCTAAATTGGCCCTAGTGTGTGCTTGGTGTGTTTGTGTGTGTCCTGCGGTGGGTTGGCACCCTGCCCAGGATTGGTTCCTGCCTTGTGCCCTGCCTTGTGCCCTGTGTTGGCTGGGATTGGCTCCGGCAGACCCCCGTGACCCTGTATTCGGATTCAGTGGGTTAGAAAATGGATGGATGGATATATAATAGATAGATAGACTTGAAAGGCACTATATAATAGATAGATAGATAGATTTGAAAGGTGCTATATAATAGATAGATAGATAGATAGATTTGAAAGGTGCTATATGATAGATAGATAGATAGATTTGAAAGGTGCTATATAATAGATAGATAGATTTGAAAGGTGCTATATAATAGATAGATAGATAGATAGATAGATAAGACACTATATAACCTGACTCATCTCGTTTGTCTCATCCCTCTAATCAGTACACCCCATAAGTGCAGAATCATCTGAGTATTTCTGCAGGTGACATGACCTACTGTTATATTTGTATTCTGAGGTGTATAGGGTGAAGAGAAAAGGAAAAAGGACTGCCCTGCACTTGAAGACACCCACTTCATCATATGAAAAGGTTTAGATAGATAGATAGATATTAATTTTAGTAAAGCTGGCTAGATCAAGATGGATAGATAGATAGATAGATAGATAGATAGATATTAATTTTAGTGAAGTTGGCTATATTAGGGGTAGGCAATATGTCGTGCGATCTTGCAATGTCCACGGCTTTATTTAATGTTAGCTAAGACCCGGCACTTAGATGTTTCTCTCGTACTTTCGCTGAGTTTGTGTCAAACACTAGTCTATCCCTGACCATCTCATCTTGGTTTGCATAAGCACAGTCCTTCACCCGCGAATATTTAGCGGCAGCGTGTCTATTGGATTGCTGCTGACAGACGGCCTTATATGGGCAGGCACTCAATTACGTGGGAGGCGTGACGATGAGGGATGCAACTCCGCCTCACACGGTGACCGAGCTGCAGGCTATGGCCGTATATATGTATGTAAGTAGGTTCCAGTTATGACTGTTAAGCGTAGAGTTTCAAAATGAAACCTGCCTAACTTTTGTAAGTAAGCTGTAAGGAATAAGCCTGCCAAATTTCAGCCTTCTACCTACACGGGAAGTTGGAGAATTAGTGATGAGTGAGTGAGTGAGTGAGGGCTTTGCCTTTTATTAGTATAGATATAAATAAAACGGCGCACTGCACGATAACGTGCAGTGAATACACTTGACTTGAGCATTCGTAGTTTTCATCCTCTTTCTCTTTACATTTACCATTCGTTTGCTCAGAGGTTGATGCGCTTGCTGCTTCCTGAGCAGCTCTTCTTTTCTCCACCCTAGCGGCCCGCTTCTTCTCTTCTTTCATTGGCATCTTTTCACGTTAAAACTGATTAAGTTAGTGTTTGTGTTGCAATTACTTAGTACGTTTTCTTAAATTTTTCACTTAAGCTGGCACTTAAGTCTTCAATCTGCCTCAGGAATGATTTAAGATATGAAAGATGGAGCTGCTCAATGATAAGTTCCTCTCTGTTCCACAGCAGCAGTCGACTTGTTCTTCTTGGTTCAAAAGGAGCTGCTCAGTGACACCGCATGCTCTCTTGTCTTACTTACTTGATCAGAATGCTCCAAAGTGCAGCTTTTGATCGAAAGAAAAAGAAGAGATAAAAGCGGACGATTTAGTTTGAATTGATTCTGAGAAAACCCCAGAAGTAAATTTGCTTTCCTTTTGATAATATTAAGTCAAAAAAGATGTTGTGTCAGTTTCAGATCTCCCATTACCCATTAGAGTGAAACTGGCTGATTTTATTTCTTGCTCCAAGGCCAGCTTCTATTTTCTGTGATAAAATGAAAATCTGAAAGCTTATTAAGACTGAGTGACACACATATCTGGAGCTGAGTAACTTCTCTGGATCACATTTCAGATTTTTTTTCTATCTTTTTTTTTTTGTTCTCAATTTCCCCTATGCTATCACACATTTCACTTTTCCAGTAGTTTCCTAATGGACATGGCAGGTTAGTGAACCCTTTTATCCCAGAGCTCCCATTACAAAAGTCTGTAAGCAGTGTTTCAAATTTCGCTTCACTTTAAAAAAAATCAACTATCTGCATTCTGTTTGGAATCCCACTTGCTCATATGAGGTCCTTGCTCCCCTATATAATGGGAGTGTGGGGGGCCGATAGTGCAGAAGGAATGGTACTGCATCGATAGAATTAGTAAATGCAATTCAATTATGACTCATGTGCGCAATACACACATGCACCCTTCAAACAAGCCAACACGCGTGTCGTTTTGTTTCCTGTGAAATATTTCTACAAAACACGGTGGCGCAGTGGGTATCGCTGCTGCCTCGCAGTTAGGAGACCCGGGTTCACTTCCCCGGTCCTCCCTGCGTGGAGTTTGCAAGCTCTCCTGGTGTCTGCGTGGGTTTCCTCCCACAGTCCAAAGACATGCAGGTCAGGTGCGTTGGCAATCGTAAGTTGTGCTTGGTGTGAGTGCCCTGCGGTGGGCTGGCACCCTGCCCGGGGTTTGTTTCCTGCTTTGTGCCCTGTATTGGCTCCAGCAGACCCCAGTGACTCTGTAGTTAGGATATAGTGGGTTGGATGATGGATGGATATTTCTACAAAAATCTACCTAGCAATGACTTCTCAGATCTTGAAACATTTACATTTCTTGCACTCAAGTTCCAGCCCAAATTTATAGTCACATAGGAATTAATAAGTGACAGTGGGCAAAATGGCCTGTTCTTGTCAAAACCTTTTAACACGACTTTCTTAAATGTACTCAGATGTAATTAATAGAGCATTTTTAAAGTATAGTGGGCGGAGCGGTGGGCTCTGAGGCTAGGGATCTGTGCTGGCAATTGGAAGGTTGCCGGTTTGAATCCCATAAATGCCAGAAGAGACTCTACTCCATTGGGCCACTGAGCAAGGCCCTTAACCTGCAATTGCTCCATCCTGGGTATGATGCTAATCTACATCCTTCAACTCGCAGGGAATACCCGGGGTTGGTGGCAGGATTGGAACTCCAGCCACCACTCAGTGTGGTGCTGAGTTGTCACCCGTTGCACAGATGCACTTGGATCTCAATCCGTGGTGGTTTGCCGCGTGGTGGGTTCGGCACCAAACTTCCGAGGTTTCAATAGAATGTCTTAGAAGTTTGGTCCAGACTCCCATGAACCTTTGTGGGAAGAAGTTGTTGCTGGCTTCTGTCTTGCATAAGGTCCACTGGTGTCCTCAAGCATTTGATTCATTTTTAAACTAAAAGAATTCTGCCAGGTAAACATTTGGGGAAGTTTGAGAACCTCAGTTGGGCACCCATGTTGCCTTGTTTGTTCAAGGCTGAAGAGGTTAAAATGCCTGAGACTGTCATAGTATGTTACAGTAAATGTTTAGTGATAAACTAGTGTTACTTGGATTACATCAGTTGCTCAGACTCTATTAATTAATTTCAAATACAATATCTTTTTCAGTGTAAAAAACCTGCCCTGTGTGGACATGCATACTGATCACTCGCCATGCTTTCACGCTCAATGGCTGCACATTCTGTATATGCTTCCAAGGGCCAGTCAGTCACTCATTTTCTAATCCACTTAGTCCTGAACAGGGCTGCGACGGTCTGCTAGAACCTATTCCAGCTAGCATAGGGCACAAGGCAGGAAAAAACCCTGGAGAGGACGCCAGCCCATTGCAGGGTGAACACACACGCCTCATCCACACACTAGCGACAATTTAGGAAACACCAATTCACCTTTGCAGCAGGTCTTTGGACTTTGGGAGGAAACTGGAGCACCAGGAGGAAACATTCATGGGAAGAACATGCAAACTCCATGCAGGGAGGCATGAGCCCTGGTCTCCTTACTGTGAGGCAGCAGCGCTACCCCTGTGCCACTGTGCTGCCCATTTCTAAGGGTCATATTCATAAATTACAGAACCAGCAATAGCACTGAATTGAAAGGAGCAAAAACAGCACAAAAGTCTGTCAGATTTTGTATTCTGTTTATTTTATTATTTCGTCCATTGCATGAAAATTGATTAAAAAGGAGTAAAAAAAAAGCATCAGATAGATGACTAGCTATTTTTATTATAAAGTAATAATCACTTTCTTTTAAATCATTTTCCTGAAAACCAATGTAGCAATACCTCAGACAGCAAAAGCTTTCTCAGCAATAAGTATTTGACCGCACCTAGTCCCAACTATTCTAAATACAAAACAAATCTGTACATTCTTTAATGTTCTACAACTTTTATCTGAATCATTTTTTTCCAAAACAGTTGGGTAAGGGTAAAAAAATGGAAACTGTATTTAGCAGAACTGACTGCACAATCAATAGAGTTCTAATGTTTCAGGATTGTAATATTAGATGCAACCTCATATGCACACAAGGACAAACGTACAAAAAAAATGTACAGTAAATGCATTGAAGAAATACGGAAATATTTCAATATTGAAATATTTAACTTTGTATAATGCCAGAAAATAAAATGATGTTAATGCTGCATGTAAATATACTGTAAGACACATAATAAATAATTAAACAGCACACATAGTGTTAATGGAGCAGTAGCCACCAGTTAGCATTCTCTTTCATCTCTTGTCTCACTTATCTATTTATCTATTAATGGAATTTACTGGTTTATGACTACTAAATTAAACAGGAAAATTTTTTTTCAATTTGATTTTTTTTAACTTTCAAGAAACTGTACTGCTGTTGCTACAATTACTGGTCTCCTTTATACAGTAGTACCACCACTTATGCTGTCATCTCTGTTATGCCATTTCTGGCCTACATATGCTCAATTTTCTGAGCCCACTTTTTCCATTAAATGATACATTCACACTCAAGCGAAACCAACTAGAGGGTATAACTGAACAAAATAAGGATATCCTTAACACTAAAATTGACTAAATCGAGAAAATCCGTGTACTCCAGTGGAGAATATATAAAGTGCACAGACTGATCTCAAGTTCCCTGTACTTTGAGAAAGCAATGCAGTAACACCATTTTACTGAAATTACAAAGAGTGTGTGAAAATTCAGATTTCTGCTTATTCTCTGTGAAAATAATAAAAAAGAGAAATACTGATTACACATTATAGAGCATGTTAAACCATTACAGGGTGCTGAGAAATAATGAGATACAATATAAAATGTGTCCTTTAATATTTGGAATGTAGTACTAGTATGGTGTGATGTTGAATACGAGGCACGTTCAAAAAGTTTCCACACTTTTATATTTTTGTTGGAAACGGTGAAGGCGGGAGAAATAGTCATTGGTCGTGTCTGAGAGTGTCATGTGACTAGTTCTGTATGGCAAGCCGGCTGCCCTTGCAGTTTAGTATAAGAGTTGTCACCCTCAGAGGTGGGTAGAGTGGCCAAAAATTGTACTCAAGTAAGAGTAGCGTTACTTCAAAATAATATTACTCAAGTAGAAGTAAAAAGGAGTCATCCAAAAAACTACTCAAGTAAGAGTAAAAAAGTATTTGGTGAAAAGACTACTCAAGTACTGAGTAACTGTTTGATCATAATAAATGATTTATTTCTTAGAAATGCTGTAATAAGACAGCCAAAAATATAAAATGATGTGCAAATTCTGCTATTTCCAAATAACAAAATAAAAAATGAGTAAAAATAAATAACATCTTTACAAAATAAAGATGCACAAATAACGCGAAGTTCCAAATCTCAGTTTTTCACAACAAAGCTTTTGAAGCCAATAGCTACAGTAGGTAACATGGATGTCTGAACAGTGCAGACTACTTACAGTGACAAGATACACTGTACACTGACTGTATAATACTGCATATGCACTTGCTCTCCAAATAGCACAGCTGATAGAAAATAACATTAGAACAAGGCAGCTTGCGCACGTACAAGAAGTCTCACTTTACATTGACTGTCTGAGTCTGTGCATGTTTGGTTAAAACGTGCTTGTTCTCCACTCAGTGAAGTGGTGGTTGAGCTTCAGCAGGAGTTGGCTCTCATTTTTCATGTACAGTGGAACCTTCGATTGCGAGTGTTTTGCAAGACGAAGTAAAGTTTGTAATAAATTTTGACTTGATAAACGAGCGAGGTCTTGCAATACGAGTAGTCCGTATATGCTTTGTCTGCCAAGCATCACATGATCACAATTGAGCTGACGGTTCAGCGTGCCTCACTCATATAATCAACATCCGTACGAGCATATACTGTTTACTACAGCATCGTGACCACGTGTGTGTGCTGTGACGTGTGAGTCCCCGTCTGCACCCCAGAACACGAAGCTCAGTCTCAATACTTTAGCGACACCATCTTTATTCCGCTTGGAACTGCGCGGTTATTTATTGTAGCGGGATCTGCCACTCTCCTATACACAGACACAGTAGTCAGACAGGGTCATGCCCGGGTTAGTGGCCAAGTAATACTGTTCCCTGCGCATTTATAATGTTCTTTGTTCCTTGTATCTCCCATCAACGGCAGGTGCTTATAACATGACCATGATCTTTTCGGATTCGCTTTTACGGCGAACTGCTACAGTGCTGAGTGCCTGCGGTTGTTTCGGGATGCTCTTCCGTGTATCATCTCATTGGGTGAAATCCCACAAGAGTTTAGAAACTCACTCACACTAGCCATGATTCTTTTCAAAGGTAAAGTGCAGGTTCATTTGTTTCAGGTATTTTTATTTTAGATTTTGTATTAATCATTTTTATATGAATAGTTTTGGGTTGTGGAACGAATCATCTGAGTTTCCATTATTTCTTATGGGGAAATAGACTTTGATATAAGAGTGCTTTGGACGCAAAGCCAACTGATGCACACGTCCAAATTTTTTTTTTTACATTTCTAACATGAAGGCTAAAAGAAGTAAATGAACTCCAAATTTTTTGCCTACAAAAACCCAACTCTGTTTTACAACTGTAGCACCACAATCATTAAACCTTTATGATGAAAAGGTAGCCATTCATTTTTCACCCTGTTTGTCCCATTCGAAGACTCATATACCTAAAACAACAGCATCAGGGGCAGGATGGGAATTACACTATCTTGGCTTCAAATGGAATGCCAATTTAAAGTCACTAATGAACATAACGCACACCTCTTTAGTATGTGCAAGGAAAGGAAGAATACCTGGACAACAAATGAACTTACTGTAAACAGAGAAAGTGCAAATTCCACACAGATAATTTGAACCCAACCTCTTAGAGCTGAGAAACAGCAATGTCACCCACTAGAAAGTAAATGGAAAAACACATATAACATGGAATGTGTTGAGCATGGAACACTTTGAGGACAATTCAGATTTAATTTATGCCTTCTTTCATTCATTGCCCCATAACATCTTCCTATAGTTTGGCCATCCCTTCAGTCTTCGATCTCGCTGTCTGTGCCCCCATCGCTTAATCAATGTTTCCATTCATGCTCACATTCCCTCCATCCTTCAGGTTTTCAGTTCATCCTTCCTTTCAATTATCCTCTTCTTCTCTGCAGGTTAGGCAAATAATATGTAGAAGGTGGAGCTGCACCCAGGATAATAGAGCTGTCCAATAAATAGCCCAAACACATTCATGATGACTAACTCTCCCCAGCAACAACTCTCTCGAGGAAGTGTTCATTGCATGGTTACTGATTTGTTTTTTTATTGGAAACATTTTCTCAAGCAGTAAAGCTGTGTATTCTAATTGTGACTGCATTTCTATTCAGTTAATTGCACACTAGATAGGACCCTGCACAAGGCAGAAGCCAGCTGAGTGGGTTCTCCGGGTTCTTCTAATAACCTCTGCCTTCATTTCTCCCAGCTGGCATTCTAAAAGTTTTTTTTTTTTTTTACTTTTACAAAATCAGTGTGCACTGGGACATTTTGAGTGAAGACTGTGCCAATGTGAAGACTCACAAACTGAATATCCTGTGTGTTTCCCTTGTTATGATGTTGTTGTCATACTCTAGGTTAGGTTAGGTCAGGTTAGGTAAACTTTATTATCCAAGAAGGAAATTTGTTTGCAGCAGAAAAGTACAAAAAACAGAAGACACTGTTACAGAGATTCAATAGATAAACAAAGGCATAACATAAACTACTCTAGTTACTCTTAGTCATTTTCAAAATATCTCTCTATTATAAAAGAAAATCTTGAGACAAGACTATTGCCAAGAGATTATTTCAAATCCCGCCCTCCTCTCAACCATTTCAGGTTAACAGCACATGCCCACGGTCCTCTCACCTCTCATTCAATGCTTTTATCAGACACAGTTCCTGCGCTCTCAGCTCTTAAAAATTTTTATGTTTTCCTCACTTTAAGTCCCCAATAAAAAAAGACTTGTTATGTCCAAATCTTATTGAAAAAATTCACCCCGAAGGGTTACCAACAGAAGAAATGAGTACACGGGCAATCCTAGCACTGAAAAATGATGAAGTCAAACAAATTTACCCGAAAATTGTTGATCGGTTACACGGTAAATTGGTTAAATGTGTATCGATAGACTCGGCTGAAACAGTTGGTGGTGAGGGTGCGGAAGATGAAAACATCACCGGCCGATTTACTGTTGAAAGAAGGATGTATTGTAATGTTATTGCGCAATTTATGTATGAGTGAGGGGCTATGCAATAGGACAAGATTAGTTAGTATTCAAAATTGGTCGAACAAATCTGACAAGTAAAATTTTAACAGGAGATCAGAAAAGTAATGTAGTACATCTTCTCCGGATAACATTAGACACCAAAGGAGATTTTGATATGCCATTCATATTAAAATGTTTACTGCTTCCCGTTAGAATAGCTTTTGCTATGACAATTAACAAATCACAGGGACAGACATTTGAAAAAGTTGCTTTATTTATTAGAGAGAAAGAAACGATATTCACTCACATGCAGTTATATGATGCGTTGTCACGATGTAACTCCAAACACAGAATCAAAATTCAGTGTGATATTCACGAAAAGTTAATTCCAAATATTGTTTTTACTGAAGTTTTACAGTAAAATTGTTAAGTTTAAAAAGTATTTGCGTGTTAATTTCAAAGACAAACAGAACAAAAACATATAATGCAACGAATAAATCTAACGCAACATGAAACGTAATTTTCTTTCAATTTATTATGTTTTATTATTTTTTAGTTTGGTTAATTACTCGCTGTAAAGTAAATTAGTTAGGTCTATTATGCATATGTAACAATTTCCATGAAAATAACAATCTGTTGTCACACATGTACGCATGGGAGACACCTTAAGGGCTTGAGTAAGGGCAGTTCCGAGGCATACTGGGATGTGGCAGAGTGCACTGACTCTTTTTCTCCCTTGCCTGCAGACCATTCACGGGAGATTCCACCTGGCTCTCTTGACGTCACTTCCGGGACCGAGCCTATCGAAGGAGACCTTGCCGGTTCCGGCCCCTGTGATGTCACGTCCGGGTTCGAACCAATGGCTGAAGACCTCAATGAGCCCGACCCCAATGATCTCACATCCTGTCTTCCCCTTTAAAAGCCTGCACCTTTTCCCTATTCCCTCAGTTCTGTTTTGGACTCAGTTTTGTGCACATCAGTGCTGTATTCATTTGTTCGACTTTGAGCCAGGAAACCAATTATACTGGTGGCTGCCCCAAACCTTCCCATGACTCTGTGTCGAGTTTCTGACACTGTTTAAATTGTACATCCGCTTCCGCATATGCAAGTGACAGAGCCATGAAGTGGCTAGCGTGTCGTGCCTGCCCGGGGGTTGGTGAGCGAATCGAGCAGGGGGCAGAGCCCCTTAGTATTTTTAAATACTTCTATTTTTTTTTTTTAATTTACCTAAGAGTCTAATGATTCCCAAACTGTAACCGAGTTAACTCAAATGTATCTATCGAGAGAAGGGGATGGGATTTAAAGAAGAAGATCTTTCATTGCTGCGGTGGGTTAGCACCCTGCCCGGGCTTGGTTCCTGTCTTGTGCCCTGTGTTGGCTGGGATTGGCTCCAGCAGACCCCCGTGACCCTGTGTTCGGATTCAGCGGGTTGGAAAATGGATGGATGGATGGATGGATCTTTCATTGCCATTCATGAAATGGAGATCCCTTCTTTTAGATTTACTACTTTAAAATCCTCAATCCCTGGTAAGACAGGCCCCAAGCATATTTTGAGTACCTTCTTCACACGCAGTGGGTGCTCATCATCACATAATTATGTTCAAGATCTTCACCAAAGGTGAAATCCACAACAAGCAAAATATTTTGTTACCTGAGAGAAAAAAAAGACCATTCTCTTGTTACTTCTTCACAATGCGGAGGCGTCCCCACACCGTCAATTTTGCATGAGCTACTGACTCTTAAGTGAAGATTTTTTTCGTACTTTCACCTACTATTGGTGGTTATACATGGCTTCACAAACACACTTGCAGGCGAGAATAAGCAGGTGAAATGCAATCTGGGTCATAAATATCTCAGGATGTACATATTAAAATTAGCCATATGTTTGATAATATATACTTTTAAGTTACTATGGTTACTCTGGAATCATTTCAACCAATCATAATTTAGATAAGCACGCAAATCTTGTAGTTGTGATTCATGACAGACATATTTTGGATTTTCAATAACCTTGATTAACACACAGTAATGTGGAATCAAAGATATTTAAATCTGTATTGACCTTTCTATTGGTTGAAAAGTCGCCACATAACCATATTATACTGACACAAGAGGGGAAGAACTTAACACATTGGCCTACCTTTAATATGCATCTCTAAAAGGCTTTATAACCCAACGTAGAACTGAACAGATGATTTACACCAATACTCACACACATGCTGCCATGCAAAGACATTTCAGTTGCCAAACTACTCACCACTCACCCATCATTTTAATTTTCTAAGTACCCTTTTCAGCCAAAACAAAATTATACAAGAGATGAACATTGATTAATAATAAAAGGCTTTGCCACAGATAGTGTATTTCTAAAAGTAGATATGAATTCAAAAATATGTACCTTTATGCCGACTTCACTGTTTTTTGCAGGAGTATTATATTAGATTTCTTTAAAATGAGTCAGCGTATTAAAATCATAATCCACCCAAACATGCAAACAACAAACAGACAGAAAATCCCACAAATGCAAATAAATATGAACACACCTAAAAACACAGTAGCAATGCATTAGGTTAGATTCTACATTTTGTTTTTTATCTGTGATCTCTGCCCGTAAACAAAAAGGAAATGAGGCCATTTATTCTAGCCGATGATGAGTCACTAATTTGTGTCAGTTTCTCCTCTAGTCACCTCTTAAAGGATGACCAGGTGTAGACTGACCACAAGCACTCTCTGTAAAGATTACCTTCCAGTTTCTCTTCTTTTCGCAACTCATTTTCCTAGTGGTATCTGATACTTGTATTCTTTAACTATGAGAAGAATGTATTTTGAAATCTTTATATATCTGAGTTATGTCCCTGGTAACCAATCTTCACCAAAGACTAGAAGATCTAATGTTGCTCTGTAGAGTGTGTGCAGAGCTGCATGTCTTTTTATTCCAATGGTTCAATGATATTTCCAAAAATACATTATTATTCAGAATTTATTCAAGATCGATTGAAAGAATTGTCTAAATATTTTGATGCATGAAGATGTAAACATAATTTATTACACCAGGAAAGGATTATCCACACAATGTGGATTTTGGAAGGTGCAGTGCGTGACATGGCAAGCAACATAGCACTTAGACCCTCCTGGGAAGATTTTTCCATGTGTTCTTTCTGTGCTCTTGTGAGGTTCCTCAGCAGACCATCGTTTCTTTCCATAACCCAACATCATACAGTCAATATAACAATCAGCTTGATGCTCTAAATTGCTTTGCTGTGAGTATATGTGAGTGAGAGTGTGTGCTCTGTGATGGACTAGCATCTGTGAACTTTGACCCGGACACACACAGACGGACATCTTAAATTCACCACACACTGTTTATTTACAATATTTACACAAACAAGTCACGTGCACAAACCCCAGTGCCTCCAGCACCGATTCCCCCAATGTCCAGGCCACACAGTCCTGTGCCTCTTTTCCTCCTGGCCGCCTCCAGTCCTCACTCCAGCTCCGTCCTCTTCCCCCCGGCTTCCACTCCTGACTGGAGGGGGGCGGCCCCTTTTATAGGAACCCGGATGGGCTCCAGCTGCTTCCCGGCAATCTCCTGCGGACACACCCCCGTGTGGCGGAAGTGCCGGCTGCGCACCCGGAAGCCGTCCGGGTGTCCCCTGTCATCTTCCCCCCGGCACTTCCTGGTGTGGCGGAAGTGCCGGGCTCCCGGGATAATAAGGCACTGGGGCGCCGCCTGGCGGTGGCCACGGGTCCCTACAGGGCTGGGCTTCCAAGCCCTTTACTCGAGGCCCCCCAACATAACCAGGACGGACGCCCCCTCGCGGTCTGGAGGAGGCACAAGCCCTCCTCTCGTCCTCCTGGAGCCCGGCCGGGGACCACACATCCTATTTAGGAATTAGGCCCCCTGTTGCTAGAATCGGCTTCACCCCATCATGACCTTAGACACGGAGTAGGAAGTACTGGCGGTTAGAGGGATAAATACAAGCAATGGGAATATACAGCATAAAATGTTAAGTGCTGTTAGACCTTGTTCACTATGGAAAGATGCCATGTAGAAAAAAGGTAATTTTTCCAGTAGCATCATAAATACTTAAGCAAAATGTATTAATAATACAGTACATGCAGTTGATTGTTCTCTGGTTCAGATCTCCTATGAAAGTCTTGTTTTCTACATTCCACTACTGGGATACCCCTTATAACAACTAACACATACTCTGCCACACCTCGCTTCATCTTTCTCAAGCAACTCACTAATGCCTGAGACAGAAAATTATAGCTATCGCAAACTCTGTTTGAATGGAGTCGAATAAAGAAGCTAACACTCGAGTTTGTACAGAGTAAACCAAATCAAAACAGCAAACAAGAGAGACATTGCCTGTAGCTGTCGCAGCCAGCAGTCACAATTTTCTGATCTCATGTTTTCCCTTCAGACTTTTAGGCATGTTAGTCTAACCCACCTTTATCAACAGAAGACATGCCCTCAAAAGTCTAATACGTGAGGTGGTATGCAGAATGGTGAGGCCCTAACATTTGGGGCTCTTGGGCCTTGTGGTGTGGCCCCTCAATTACTGTGCCGGGGACGATCTTCAGAATATTAAGCACAGTTTAAAATCTGTCTATTGCTTTCGACCATTTTTCTCCCCTTCCTATCTGTCTGAATATCGACACAGCTGCGGACGCGTCAGGTTCAATATTAAGCGCCACACTAATTCCCTAGTCATTCAGACAGTGACCTCAGGTCGCCACTGCGATCTTCGATCCACATTCATATTTTGTCTCTCGCTCTGACAGCAATGTCCTCAGATGGGTGCAACACTACTTCTCTGTTTTTTTTTTTTCAGTTTTTAAATAATAATTATGAAAGTAGAAAAAAAGCAACTTCAATACCAAGCCCTTCTGAATAATAAATGGATGGCATTGATCGGGAACTGTGTGATGTGGTTTAAAAGTGAGAGCAGCTGTTCAGGTCAAGGAGCAAACCCTGAGGGTGCGGACTGTAGTGGACCAATTCACCGCACACCCCCTTCCGCTGCTCCCCCCCACCACACACACACCCCCACCTACGGCTGCGCAGTGCATTCACTTAAAAAACAGGCCGCCTATACTCCAGCAACAGATGGAGCTAATGATGTGAAACAAAAACGATCACTCGGTCAGGGTGGAGAACCAGCAAATGAACTGCACAAAGCATAAGTGACTTGACTGTGGCAGAAGAGTTTCTGAAAGGCTAAAGCTGAGTATCTTTAAAGCGGAGTCCAGAAGCACTCATAACTCTTAAAAAGAAATAAGACCGTTGTCTACCCATCCTTATGGATATGGAGTAAAGAATAGGCAATCAGAATGATGTGCCTGGCAAGGGATGGACAGAAAGCACCCCAAAGGTGAAAAAGTTGTCTGCAGGGCCTGTTCACACGCAGTGATGCCACCATACCTCAAACTGTTTCCATACAGTTCTTCTTTCGGCTGCTCCTGTTAGAGGTTGCCACAGCAGATCAATATCTTCCATATCATTCTGTCCTCTGCATCTTGCTCTGTTACCCCATCACCTGCATGTCCTCTCTCACCACATCCATAAACCTTCTCTTAGGCCTTCCTATTTTCCTCTTACCTGGCAGCTCTATCCTTAGCATCCTTCTCCCAATACACTCAGCATCTCTCCTCTGCACATGTCCAAACCAACACAATCTCACCTCTCTGACTTTGACTTCCAAAGGTCTAACCTGAGGTGACCCTCTAATGTACACATTTCTAATCCTGTCCATCCTCGTCACACCCAATGCAAATCTAAGCATCTTTAACTCTGCCACCTCCAGCTCTGTCTCCTGCTTTCTGGTCAGTTCCACCGTCTCCAACCCATATAACAAAGCTGGTCTCACTACCGTCCTGTAGACCTTCCCTTTCACTATTTCTGATACCTGTCTGTCACAAATCACTCCTGACACTCTTCTTCACCCATTCCACCCTGCAGGACAGAAAAGATGGAAGACATGGAATATCAGAGGGGGCCGGAGACTTGATGGAAGAATCCAGTGGGGTTCGGGAAATGTTTGGGACTGTACATGTCCTTGTTCTAAACCTTGAGACATTCTACATAATAACAAAAGATAGACAGCGATAAGAACAATCCATTCAGCCCACAACAGCTTGTTAATCCATATTCACCTCACACTTCCAGAATATTGTTGCGATCTCCAAAGTACTGTTGTCTAATACGCTCTTCAGCCATTTCTTCAACATTATCTATGGTTCTAACAGTTCCTAAAATATCTGCAAAATTTAATCAGAATCACCTTACATCTGACACGCGTTCAAGGACAAATTTAAAATATCAGCTTTCATCTATCCTACTAACATCCTTCATAATTTAAAACACTACTATAAATTATTATAAGATACAACAGATGGAAAAATTTGTCTGAGAGGCAGATATTGTGCTGGTATTTAAATTTCTGATATGAATCACCTTACCTACTGGGCTACATGACACTGCAGGACACAAGTCAGTAAAGAAACTTGATTAAGTCACATGGATCTGCCATTCTTTAAAAATTGAGGCCTTTACTCATTGGCCTATGCGGACAGATATATATGAGCAGAATGAGGTAAGGAGAAATTGGCTGAGAGACATAATGGGTGACAGAGTCTGTGCTGGGATGTAAAATTCTGGCGTTGTATCTTTTGCCATTGCTCACCACTGCAAGGCACAGATATCTGAAGAGATTAGGCTATGAGACAAAATGAAGAAAGCAACTTCACTGGAACTTAAGCTGTAAGCTTTCTGGTATGAAATGTTTTACTCACTGGTCATATGGTTACCCTTGCAAAACATCATGGGGGTGACAAGGCCTTTTGAAGTTTACTATAATAAGCAGGGGCTGCACAGTGACTTAAACCCCTGGCAGGAAACCCCCATGCAGGCAGCCTTACAGTTGACCGATAAGGACACCCTTGCTGGGCCACATAACCACCCGAGTGTAAAAAGTTTAGAAACGGGGCACAACAGACTCACAAGTTGTTATTGAACATGACCAGATTTAAAAATGACCTCCTCCCCTGCTTTTAAACCCTTTCAATGCCTGATTCTCACAGCCCTGTGAAAGCAAAGTACAAGGAAACCGTTAATGTAATCAATATGGAGGCACCTTGGCTTGACTTTTCATATTGATTTCTTTGTTATTCAATTTTATTTTAATTCTGACAGTATTGTTTTGCTCCATTAACACTAAATATAGTTTCTAGCTTAGTATTAACAAGAACAACACCCAGATGAAAGGAGCCTGACAGAAGAAATGGGCGCCAGCTCTGTGAGCAACAGAAATACTTGGGTCGAAAATGGGAAGAAATGAACACAACACAGACACACACATATGCACATATGTCTGTAATGAAAGTGGCAATAAACCAGTTAAAAATTATCATTGGCAAAAATAATCGCTGAGATTCATGAAATAACAATCTTCTCAAACCTGCTTAATTTAAGTCAGCATTGTATGCAACGTTGAAACCAGGCTTGGATGGGGCAGCAGTCTGTCACTTGGCCAACTCACACACACAACGACGTTCATAAGGGCAAAATGTGAAACGCAGGTCAATACAGATCTTGACGCCACTCCTTGGTTGAACCATAAAGCCAAGATGAGGCACCCGGCTATTGATAAAGGGACCATTGGACTGAAATG